>NC_091488.1:18655985-18955985 GCF_947461875.1 Haliaeetus albicilla
AGTCTATATGAGCCTGCAGACGTAGTGTGGTTTACACAGACACAAGAAGATCTGGTGTCTCTTTCAAGGGTTAGCTCTCTGTGGTGCCATGCTCCTGTGCCCATGGGTCTCTGGAGAGCATCACTGGCCAGCAGATACAGGACGAGGCTGGGAGCAGGTTTGGGATACCCAATAGAAATGTTCACTTTGTTATCCATATCCCTCCCTGCCTCATCTGTGAGTCTAATGGAAACGCTTCCCTGGAATGCAGTCTGAAAACAGTGTTAGAATTTTGCCAGGCAAAGGCTGGGAAATAATGCAGAAATACTGTTGGGCTGTGATTTTTTTTTTTTTTTTTCCTGGGGAACTTCTTTGTCTTTGAGGCAGTCCCTTTGGGAGTCATTCAGAAACAGTGAACTGATACTTAAACGCATGATATTTCCTTGGTGTAGAGATGACATTCTAGGAATGGAAACTGATTTTTATATATATATAAAATAAGGAGCTGAATTCCCTAGTTGCTGTCACGTCACTTGGTTTCAAGCCTACAAGCTCACAAGGGTTATCCTACAAGCTCACTGTGGAGGTTTCCCCTTAAAAGGGTAACTGTAACTTTGCATGGTATGTCCTACAATGGAAAGTTTACTGGAATGGGGATTTACTTTACATAGGAATGTGATATTTTAAAAAAAGTTTTTAAACAAATATTGGACCAAGAGACAGGCTATGGTAAGTGGAATCATATCATTAAAATGTGCTGATATTGGGGATTAACTTCTCTCCTACATAAAATAAAGCATGTACTGGCAAACACTTCCAATGTTTAATCCTCATCCATTGAATGACATTGTTATTGGTCTCAAAGGCTACCTCCTTCTCTGAAGCAGAAGAGGTTTTCTAGATTTCAACCCATAAACTTTCTTGTTGAACCATTCAGTACTGGCAACTGTAATAAACTCTCTCCCTTCCTAGTAAAATGAACATATTCTCCAAGATTATGTAAAATTTAGGACCTTGCAACATCATGTTTAATGATCTTTTTACAAAGGAGGACTTAACTGACAAGCTCTGTGTCTTCAGCCATTCTTTGACTCTTCGGTTGAAGTTAGATGACATTATAGGCTTTCTGTTATTCATACTGCTTATTTAAAGTGAGCCATTCTTTTCAGAACTTATACTTGTAAAATTTAACCATGTGTCCTGGTTTCAGCTGGGATAGAGTTAACTGTCTTCCTAGGATCTGGTAAGGTGCTATGTTTTGAGTTCAGTATGCGAAGAATGTTGCTAACACTGATGTTTTCAGTTGTTGCTCAGTAGTGTTTAGACTAAAGTGAAGGATTTTTCAGCTTCTCATGCCCAGCCAACGAGAAAGCTGGAGGGGCACAAGAAGTTGGCACAGGACACAGCCAGGGCACCTGACCCAAACTGGCCAACGGGGTATTCCATACCATGGGACGCCCCATCTAGTTTAGGAACTGGGAGGTGGGGGCAGGTAATCGCCTCTCGGGGACTGGCTGGGTGTTGGTCGGCAGGTGGTGAGCAATTGCCCTGCGCATCATTTGTACATTCCAATCCTTTTATTACTACTGTTGTCATCTTATTAGTGTTATCATTATTAGTTTCTTCTTTTCTGTTCTATTAAACTGTTCTTATCTCAACCCAAGAATTTTACTTCTTTTCCTGATTTTGTCCCCCATCCCACTGGGGGGGGGGGGGGGAAGTGAGTGAGCAATTGCATGGTACTTAGTTGCTGGCTGGGGTTAATCCATGACACCATGTTTAAAATCTGACTGCTTGCAGAAGCTCTGCAAGTTCCTCGGGAGGACTCTCAGGTTAGCAGGACATGGGGGATAGAGCCTAGGCCGATAGGCTATTCCAGCTCCTCAAATAACGGGAGAATACTTGGTGGGGAAAGTCATTAGACAAGGAATGCAATGACAAAACAGCACACTATTCCACGGTAGTAATGGACATTTCACAGGATCATAAAAATCTTGGCTTCCATTCACTGAGGGCCTTTAAGCAGCTGAGCAAACCAACTGCATTCAAGTGCCTAGCAGAACAAGTGCTTTCTTAGTGTTACATTCAGTTTTGTAAATCTAGCATGTAAAAGTACACGACATTCATTTAAAAAAAAAAAAAGGAAAATAAAAGTAAGTATTGTATTTCTTTTTATTTGGGTAGAGAACTGTATTCCTCTGTAACTGACAGAATGATTAGGGACCTTACAACTGTGAAAATACTGTCTGGCTACAGAGAAAGTAACTGTTTGGATGCACAGTTTTAGCATGGGCTCCTCTCAGGAAAGAACTGGAGCTCATTGGATTATAAAAATTGTTGGTTTTTTTTTAACTTGAATTGAAAATAATTCTGCTTTTCAGTCACAATGAAAAATATTTGTGTGTTTGCTCCAGTTACATTGTTTTACATCTTTTAAATGTTGAGGCTGATTATTCATGTTGCTTACAGCAAATCTCCATGCAGGAGTAAAATTGCTAGGAAAAAATGATCTTGAGTTTAAATACTCCTTGTTCTAATGTGAGCATCACCTGGTCCAGGAAACACTTGAGTTATAGCACAACAGATGCTTTTTTGGTCAATTACTCCAAATTTGGAAGGCAGGATTTGATAACAGTTTAGTCAGACCGGTTTACTAATCCATTATGGACAATGACACCTCCATTTAACGTGAAGTTTAGAGAAATGAATGTGTGGTGGGGCTTTTTTTCATATTTAGGGTATTAGATAAGCAGAATGGATTTCATTATGGCAAACCAGAAGACAAGAATGTATGCCTGCACATGCCATGTCTCTTCCTTATTCAACCTTTAAAAGCTTGCTTTAAAAATCTTAGATTTGTAGTTCTGTCACAGTTTCTTTAAAGTGGGGGAAGGGTAAGCAAGGTATGAACTTAACAGTATTTACATTTGAACACTAAGCAATTTCTGAAGAGTGTGGTAGGAACTAGTTATTGCAAGAACTATTATTTAGTTTAATTGATACCAGCTGGGCTTGGAAGAGATTCTGGCCAAAAGCATGCAAATGCTTGCCAAGAGCCTGTCATATTTGATAGCTCACACTGCTATGAACTTGGCTAAGAGAGGTCAGTCACATAGCAAAAACTAACCTCTCCTCTGCTGTATCCAGGCTAGCTTAAAAATGCAGATATTTTGCCAGCTGACTAGCAAGCCTTTCTCCTTTCAACCTTGTTTTAAGAGGCCCCTGGTTTCTTGGAAGCGGGGGAGTGCAGCACTGCGAAGCAATGGGAAGATGTTCCACACATGGAGCAATGGGCAGACGCAGCTGCTCTAGGTTCCTCTGGGCATCTGTTTTCATTAAAACTTCACTTGTGCATTTGACCTATCAGCTGGATTCAGCACATGTCACTGGTAAAGGTACACAGTGTATGTAACATCACTAATTAATCAACCTTGCTTTAAAAATCTCCCTTCTGTCAGAAATACCTTCTTCTTTTTAGGGTACCTCCCCCTCAGGTTTTGCTAACTTTGTTAAAGATTAGAAAAGTTTGTGTAACATAATTTAGAACAAACCATTACAATAAATATCCCATATTTATTACAGAAGCAGGCACATTAAATCTGATGAATTTCACATTGCTTTCCTTCCTTGATAGCTACCTGAATAATTTAAGATAGAACAATAATTTTAAAGAAATATGAAACATCTAATTAAGGACAATTAATTTTCTAATCAGCTATGCCTTTTCTTCTCAACTCACTTCTTAAGTATAATTATTATGTTGTTTGAAAGAGCTAAGCAGGCACCTCTTTCCTTGTTGAGATTTATACACTGGGTTTCCTCTGTCCGTTTTCTCTGTTGGACTGTAACTACTGTGGTGAAAACCTCTCAGCCTCTCCAGAGAAGTAGTTCCACTTTGCCTAAATAATTAAATATTCCTTGGACCAGAGGACTGGAACTGCTACAAAGGGCTTATTTTTTTTCCCTTCTTCTTTATTCTTTGTTTCCCTCTTACCCGGTGAATATTTAATTACAAAGTGGAAAAGTCCAACAGGACAGATGAAGTCAGGGAAGATCCTCTAGGTCAGGGGAATTGGCTTTTGAATAACGTTGTCCCACTGGAGTGAAACAAAATTATCCTTCCATAGCTGAAGATCTGGCTCATTTAATCCAAAGCACTGCCATTCTGTTTTTCAGAATAAAGACTTTCAAGGAGCACTCCTATGGGGAAAATCGAACAGCGACTATGAACAAAATCATTAAGCTTATAAAATACATGTTACACAGGTTCATTATTATTAAATTTAGCAAGTAAGATATAGAACTGAACACACTGTAACAAAGTGAGGCTTTTACCTGTCATAGGTAATAAGTAATGGGATATGGAGGTTCAGGAAACTATTCAAGGGATGTGAATCATCTAGGCCACTGACTGGTTGCAGTCAAAGCTTGCTATGATCTGAAGTGCTTACTGAATTAAGAATAAGCTATAAATCTCTGCCCGCCTCCTGTGAACATAAACATGTAGCATCTTTGTTATTTTTAGATGGTATTCTTGCCAGAGAGGCAGTCTGGGGAGTTGAAGATAATGCATTGTCTTCTGTCAGTTGTTTTCAGAATCTGCTGAAGATTCATTACAATGTGCTATAACACTGTTCCTGCTGCTGTTAATAATGAATTAAGAGGGTGACAGGCTGGGAAATGAGTGGATTGAGAGCAGCCCTGTGGAGGACTTGGGAGTGTTGGTTGATGAGAAGCTCAACATGACCCAGCAATGTGCGCTTGCAGCCCAGAAAGCCAACCATATCCTGGGCTGCATCAAAAGAAGCGTGACCAGCAGGTCGAGGGAGGTGATTGTTCCCCTCTGCTCCTCTCTCATGAGACCCCACCTGGAGTCCTGTGTTCAGCTCTGGGGTCCCCAACATAAGAAGGACATGGACCTGTTGCAGCAAGTCCAGAGGAAGGCCACAAAGATGATCAGAGGGCTGGAACACCTCTCCTCTGAAGACAAGCTGAGAAAGTTGGGGTTGTTCGGCCTGGAGAAGAGAAGGCTGTGGGGAGACCTTACAGCAGCCTTCCAGTACCTAAAGGGGGCCTACAAGAAAGCCAGAGAGGGACTTTTTACAAGGGCATGTAGCAATAGGACAAGGGGTCATGGCTTTAAACTGAAAGAGGGTAGATTTAGATTAGAGGTAAGGAAGAAGCTCTTCACTGTGAGGGTGGTGAGGCACAGGTACAGGTTGCCCGGAAAGGTTGTGAATGCCCCATCCCTGGCAGTGTTCAAGGCCAGGTTGGATGGACTTTGAGCAACCTGGTCTAGTGGAAGGTGTCCCTGCCCATGGCAGAGGGGTTGGAACTAGGTGATCTTTAAGGTCCCTTCCAACCCAAACCATTCTATGATTCTATGAATTTTGGGACAGTGAATGGCAGGGTAGGTGCTAGATGCTGTGCACGCAGAATGGGGACACAGCAAAAGCAGAAGCAAGAAAAAGCCAACAAATGAGCACTCTAGTATTAAAGCACTGAAGAATCAGATTTGTCAAAAAAATAAAGGGTCATTATGTTTATAAGCTCTATGGCCATTTGTCTCATTTAACAGCTCAAGCTTCTGAAAAGATCTGCTTCACACTGGCCACATTCAGACGTTAACACCTTGGACATTTGTGACAATTATGCTAACTTTACACCAGCTATGTAACATAACCCTCTTGCCAACCCTCTTGCCTTGCAAACCTACTGTCCAGGTGTTAATTTTATAGTGAAAAACTGAATGGTCATGATCATTGTACAGCATTTCTATTTAACAGCATCTAGTTAAGTAGAGGGAACATATTTCAAAGAGGAATTATGGTCTGGACACAGACAAAAATCAGTAACAGATTTATTGGCAACTTTATTGTGTAAGCAGAGAGAAACACTGTGAGGGAAACACTGTTAGGTCAAAGTTCAAAACTGGGTACTCAAATAGAATGATTTTGGCAGTCAGGTACTAGAAATGGATATTTAGATGCCAGATGGAGGTATTTCTATTTGAATCAAGATCCACCTATAGAGAGTACAGCACCTCTTTTGAGTTGGTCAAGTGTAAAAGGGTGACCCACTCTAAAGAAGAGAGGTAAAGCAAGGGCTGAGCTAAGCCTTGGACTAAAAAGGTGTGATGGGGGGGGGGGGGACGGTGGCCAGAATCAGGTAGAGATACGACATTGATTATTTCATTTTCTCTCATATATTTCATGGCTTGCAATGCTGCCTAATTTAGTATAGTTCAAGATTTCAATAGTCTGGGTGCCTAAGCATTTGCCCATTTCTGTAGTTTCCTGAACTGAGGTAGAGCATGAAAAGCAGTGCAGATCCAGTTCAGGCACATGAGCAGAAGCCCGTGATGTTGTGGGACATTTTTGCGTGGTGTTAATGGTAGGAATTCAGTGGGCTAGCATCCTGCTGGCGTTAGGAACACTTGTGGTTGCTTTAGGCTACACCAGTAGCTTGTACCACCTCCTTTCTCTCAGGCACTGAGTAAAAAAGTAAGCATACTGTAGATACTTGTCACCGCATCCTGTTTAACTTGGGCAGTCCTCTTTTGGCATTTCTGTCTTGGCTCATAGTCTTGCTTGTAGGCAGAATGATTGCAACTGTTTTAGATGATGAAGGATTTCTCAAGTAGGGAGCATATTTCATGACTAGCAATGTTGAACATTAAGAGAAGCTGAAGTTTGTAATAGCACCACTTTTTGGACAAAAAAATAAGTAGCTTTTTGAACAAAAATGAACATCTTTGGAAAGTTCAATTGAATGAGAACTTGGTCTAGCTTTTCAATGAAAATCCAGAGACCATAACTTCTTTTCCGGTTTCTCCTTTTAGTTTTGAATCTGCTTACAGAAACGTCCTTTGAAAATGGATTCTTTTTATCAGAAATACCATTTTGGAAATAAATTTTGAAACCCCCTTTTTCTTCCTGTTTTAGAAAATTGACATTAAAACAATTTTATGTAGAACAGAGATATTGATGATGTAAATAACTATATAGACTACACTGCATAGAATTGATACTTAGAACAAACATGTATGTTCTGAATAACACTGATTAAGGTACGGTAATTAATAGAAAAGGAATGTCATGTTTAACTCTACTACTTTATATATATATTATTAAATTTTTGTATATTCCTCAGTGCTTAGAAAGGTATGCAGTAAAATGCTGCAAATGTTGTCATAGTGCAGTAAAGTTGGAATTACAGCTTGTTGATTCCAACCCTGGAAAAAGTCTTGAGAAAAAAGTGAGTCTGTACGTAGACCTGCATTGATATCAAGGATGACATCTTTCTACTTTAATGACATCAGGACTGTGTTCAAAGTAGATATTGTGGTACCTTATACATAAGGTTCTCTACAAACAGATTTATTCTTGTAGTCCTGAAGGAGCCAGATACTAGAAACAATATCAAACTTCAACTAAATGCGCTTCACTTAGAAAAGACTGTGCATGGGCTTCCATGTTTGCTGAAGAGCCCAACCAGTGTGGTGACTGTCTTGACAGTGTACGGAAGAGCGCAAAGAGGCTGCTTTGTTATACGTGCCAGTTATGGGCTTACACAAAAGGGTGAATGATCAATAAAGAGCAAATTAATTCTCCTTCAGGTGGGTAGTAGATTAAAGCTACTGGGGAAGATCCACTCCAGTAGTTATATTGCTTCGGGAGGATAATGCGTCTATTCATTTAGGTCAGTTAGAGAAGGGAGACCTTGTGATTGACCTTTACTTTAAATTATTCTTCAAATGTCAACCCTTTTTTGCTGTAGTCTCTGTATAACAGAGTAATGGTTCATTAAGGCTTAAAGTGTAAAGCTAGTGTGCAGTACTTAATAGAAGAGGAATTCTGTTTTTCTCAAGTATTCTCTGTATGTTAGCAAATAAGACCATTTTACACATTTTTCTAAAAAAAGGACAAAACAAAAGAAAATGTCCCTCAGACAGCTGTGCTTTAACAACCTCAGAGATTTTACATATCATCTTCAGGACCACACCATGCCAGTGAAGTACAGGTGTGACAACAGAAGATTGCTGCAGAAGAAACTCCTGAGCTGGAGTTGCCTGAGGCAGGTACAAGCATGGGGGGGGGATAGAGCCAGATGCCCGGCAGTGCAGGGATACTCAGTGAGGGTTGCTAGAAGTCAAGCAAAAGCCATGAAGGCAGCTTTTTGATCTGTGTGCACATGTAGTGCTTTAAGCATGCTGGAACCAGTGACTTGCTTTTGATTCTTTAATAGGGCATCTGTGGAAGGGAGAAGGCATGTGATCATATACACAAAACTTGTAGTAATAACTTTACTTCTTAGAAGGGTTTTTACACCTTGCATAACTCCTCAAGGAGTAAGGTTATGCAAAGCATGAATACGGAGAGCAAAACTATCTCCTTACTAAGTTGTTGAACTACCCTGTCTGTTGATTCATACTTTAGCTATTACTCCAACTCTACCACAAAAGAGCATTTTCTTTTTATTTGTATAGCCCTGTCCTTGAATGATAAATAACAGTTTTCATTATTTTGTCTTACTTCAGTCATCAGTGTTAACCACCAACATTGTGTAAATAAAGCAGACCATCTTGAATGTGTTGTCTGCTGTAAAATCATAGCTTACACTACATTAAAGCACTGATGTCATCTGACAAAGAATTAAACTGACCTTGTGGATCATAGTCTGACCTTTTGTTTTATATAGGCAACATCAGTGTTGTCAATTATGGATTAATTTTCATTTTTCTATATTCCCTTCTCTCAGCTCCAGGGCAATAGTTAAGGTGGTTAGAGTGGTTTTCTTTACTACTACTCCTCACTTCCTAATTTTTGCTTTCCCTCTCTTTCCATTATGTCTTTTGTTTGGCTTTTTTCTCCTCTTTTTCAATTTTTTCCTCTTCCAATGACACTTGAAAGATATTGAATTTCAATAATGTTAATAATTTTAATGATTGATATTTTAATTTGTGTTCTTCCTTTTATTTCAGTTCAGAAACTGAACGTTGAAAATCAGGAACAAAGAACAGAGCTGCCTAAGTTAGCTACCACTGGTTTAATATTAGTCTACCAGTTGAACAAAATCTTAATCTGAATTTTCAGTTTGGGCTTTTATCTTTCTGTGTTCTCTTTCCAATAAAATTGCATCTTTTTCCTTTCTGTGGCCTTCAGATCAGTCTTTGCAACTTCTAAGTGGCGGATAAAGGAAATCCTTATTGCTTCAAACAGCTCTTCCTATTCATAAGGACCTACAATATGGTTTCCTAAAATACAAGCTGACAAGGCCACTTGTCTATGAAATGCTGTGGGAGGTGGTTTCAGAACTGGAATTACGAAGCCTGGTTCCAGCTAGCCATTGTCTGTGTCTTGCCTCAGGTGCTAAGGGGTGTCAACAGAGTCCTTCCCCAAAGCACAGCTGTGAAGTCCAAAGGAAGAACAATGACCTGTGCCATGTGAATTCTATTCAAAAGCCTGAAGGATAAATATATTTTTTTAAACAGGATTTTTAAGCTAAAATATTCAAACTGAAAAGGTCAAATATGAGGCGCTAGCCTTATGTAATGTAAAAACCAAATCACTTCTTTAATAGCTATAGTACTTAAATGAACAAATTCAACTATATTAAATTATATTTTTGTCGTGGTTTAACCCCAGCCAGCAACTAAGCACCACGCAGCTGCTCACTCACTCGCCCCCCATCCAGTGGGATGGGGGAGAAAATCAGGAAAAGAAGTAAAACTCCTGGGTTGAGATAAGAACGGTTTAATAGAACAGAAAAGAAGAAACTAATAATGATAATGATAACACTAATAAAATGACAACAGTAGTAATAAAAGGATTGGAATGTACAAACGATGCGCAGGGCAATTGCTCACCACCCGCCGACCGACACCCAGCCAGTCCCTGAGCCGCGAATCCCTGCCCCCCCACCTCCCAGTTCCTAAACTAGATGGGACGTCCCATGGTATGGAATACACTGTTGGCCAGTTTGGGTCAGGTGCCCTGGCTGGGCATGAGAAGCTGAAAAATCTTTGACTATAGTCTAAACACTACTGAGCAACAACTGAAAACATCAGTGTTATCAACATTCTTCTCATACTGAACTCAAAACACAGCACTGTACCAGCTACTAGGAAGACAGTTAACTATATCCCAGCTGAAAGCAGGACAATTTTCTTTCCTGTTTTCTTGATGGTATGCACTATTATGAACTTCAGCTATATTGCTATTATATAGGGATAATTTTCACTGTTCAAGTATAAGTGTTTAAATGGTGCTAAATTTCCAGGTACATAGATGAGCTAATTTAAAATTTTAAAAATTTTTATTCTAATGGTAATACATTCTGAATCAATTCACAGTTCAAATTCTGAAATGGTTTGTAAAGTTTTGCTTGATTCTTGAGTACTTCCAGGCACTTGAAAAAACATGGTTCAGAAAAGTCCATAGTGTTCTGTTTCTGAAACTCACAATAAATGTTTGTAAGAACTGCAGTTTTATTTGACAGTATAGTTTACACTTTATAGACAAACCAGACATTAAAGTTCAAATAGCTTCTGGGTTTATGGAAAATGGCAGAAAAATAAGGGGGTTTTTGACCCAGTAACTTTTGACTTCAAGTCAAGATCGGTAGGCCTTAGTATTGTTGAAAATCAGAGTTATCTGATCTCCATTAATATTTAGTATCAGTTATAGGTTAAAACTGCTTGTAGGATGATAAACAGTCTGGTTTTGCAATGGATATTTTAGTTCACAGGATACAAACACAAGTAAAGGAAACCCCAATATGCTTACTCTCCTGCACACTTGCCATCCCCTGTAGCTGCCCCGACGCTGTAGTAGTATCCATAAGGGCCAAATGGAAGATTAATCTTTTCTGAACATCTCTGCCTGATGGTCTGTACTCCACAGCAAAGAGCCAAGTATCGGTTGATCTGACAGCTACCTGGAGTACATGAAGGTTTACTTATAATTCAGGACTTCCTATTTCAATACCAGGCACCTTAATTGTGGATATGTTTGTTCAATTCCATTTTCTTGTCTACTCTTTTTATTTTTTTTACTTTTTTCTATTGCTAAATACTGGACAATGTCAATTTCAAGTATTGGGTTACATCTTTTTTGTTTGTATTTACTAGACTGTTTCTTTCAAACTCTCTATTTATTTTAAAACTAATTGCACATTTCATTTAATGCCTAGATTCCTCCTCAGCAATCAGGAGCTTTTTCAAACAACTTCTTTTTTTTCTGTTGCCGGATAAGAAGGAAAACCTAACATTTTCTTTTGTTAGAGCACCAGGTTGTAGTACAGTAAAACTTGAAAAGCACTGCTAAGTCTTCCAGCTGTACTTTCCCCCTTTAATGTTACTGATCCTCCTTTCTGCTACTTCATGTCTCAGATAACTAGTGATGTTTCTGAATGCTTCTTTTATCAACAGGGATAATCTTTGTATGTCAGCTTTGAGGCTTTCCATTTAGTCCAAGACATGTTTGCCTCAAATATAAACAAACACAAATTTTGTAGTACACTTCGTCCACACCTACTGACATAGCTTTTTGGATAGGTATGACGCCACTGCAGACCAGCACTGTTAGTACCAGAGCTTTTCTTAATGTTTTTGACTCCATCTCCTGACGTTATAGTTGATGTTCAATATTTGTGCTGCCACTTCAAGTCCTCATAATACAAGGGCTTATCTCAGTTTCTTGCACAATTTGTCTAATATGCCTTATCCACAAAGGAAAAATAGCTTTATACTGCTCAAGAGGAGCCTGTGGAAAACTTTTCAGCTGCTGATGACTCAACAGTTCATGGTCAGTTCTGCAGCTCTGATGGTGCTGAGGCTGTTAGGGAGGTCGGATATGGAATGAGGTGAGGGAGCCCAATGGTGCTGGTGATCCCGCCCTGGTTATGAGTGGGCTGCCTGTCCAGCAGGATAGTGGGATGTCTGGGACATCCCTCCTGCCACCTGCTTACTGTTGCCCATCCCCAAAGCTCCTGACATGGCATGGGCCTTGTGGTCTCTGGCCATAGGCAACTCTCGGAAGGGCTCCTCCAGCTTTCCAAGACACCACTATGAAAGCTAAGAGAGAATCTCCATTAAAGGAGTTCAGGCGAATGTTCCTGTTGTCTAGGAGCCAGAAGCCAGGCTTTCCAGAAATCTTTGGGTGCTTTTACCTTAGTAAAGTCCTGAAGCTGCCAGTTTCAATTTTAAGTGCAAAGCAAATATCGACTCAGGACAGTGAATGTTTCTTTATTAAGACTAAGCTGTTTGCAATTATAAGAAAGTAAATACTGATTTTAGAAAATACACATTGCTAATTTCCACCTGCATCTGATTCAGCTGTGTGCCAAATACCTGGGTTTCACCACCTACATGTTTCCAGGATGTTTTTCAGAAGGCAAATGAAAATTAGTTTTAAATACATTATAAAAACAACAGGTGTTTGGGATTTTTTCATTTCTGTCTATGCCACTACTGCAGGATAAATAAAAAGAGACTAGTGAGAAAAGTGTATGGGCAGCAGTCAGGGAAAAAAGGGGCAAAGTTTTCATGAATTTTATTATCACATCAAAGTTATGCTTAATGAGAGTTTTAGTCATGCCTATAAATATTTAATACTATAATAAATTTTAATAATAACTACATCATGTGTAACTCAGTTTTTTCTTTAGTCAAACTTGGATTGGGAATTTAATCATAAAGACATGAAATCTATTTGCACTTTATGCCACACTTTTTTTGTACAATTAGATTATCTGTTGTTACTATTAACATTCCATGTGTGTTTAATGCTGTAAATTTGCTTACCCTCCTGTTTGGAAAGTCAAATGCCAACTTTTCTTCCACAAGGTATCAAGTGTGGCTCTTGTAATGGTGTTTCTCCCAGGTGATAAAATGAAGCATGGAAGGTTTTCTAGAAGACATCCAAGTGTTTTCTATCGGGCTGGAAATACGATGTGACTGCAGTCCTCCAATGTATTTTGGCCTAATAGATGGGAAAAGAATAGAGAGGGTGCTACAAAGGGGAGGAGGAGAAACAAAAGGAGGCAATCAGAAGAAAGAGAGAGAGAAATGGGAAGAAAAAGTACCTGCTTTAAGGTATCCTTTTGGACTAATGGTTGTTTTACAGGGAAATAGACCACACAACTCAACCTGCCTCCTTTGGTGCAGAAGTAAAACGCAGGATAGGTGGTGGGTGTCTGGTGTTCAGATATCTTTGCTCCTGGATATTCCCTGCATGTGTTTCCTCCTAATCTGAGATCTTCCCCTGTATTTAATAGAGCTGGTCAGAGGGTGGTTGCAAAGGTATGTGTAGAAAAGGTATGTGAGAATTTAGTCAAAAGTTTGAAAAACTGTTCACCACCTCTAATGGTTAGTGATATTATACATGTGCATGGAAGGAAAGAGAAAATCTCACCAGAAATGTGTGATTTTCATATGATAAGATGCATAACAGTTGTGAAGACCCACTGAATATGTTTCTTCTGTATAAAGTTTGGTATATCTTGAATTTGGAGTTTACTTTATTATATGACTTTCAGGTTCAATGCTACCTGGCCTTTCTATCATTGTACTCTCCATAATTGGATAAAGAACTCTTTGTTTTATAAGCTACACATATCTGAAGCTTGATTGTGTTAGAAGTATTTACTTTCCTTGAGGTTTAAATCAACAATCCCTCTCCCCCAATGCAATGATGTACCATAAAACCCTGGCAGAAATGGTATATTTGGCTTTCTTTTCTATCTACACACAGTTTTAGGCTATCAAATGTAGGAACAGATGCACAGAGTATGTTAGCCAACTGAAACATAGTGGGAAGTTGAGTCTTGTTGTCATTTAGCATATAGCCAAATTATAAAGATAGTTTCTAATTCCTATTGATTAAAAAATAGGCTTCCAGGGTGACAGAATCATCCCTGTATCTTGTTTTCACATTGGTGCACTGTCTGACACTACATCTGTACTGCTTTCCCTAGTCATGCCTCAGGGAAAGTTTGAGTTCAGAGAACAAGTTGTCCTGTGTTGGTAGACAACTGAGTTTGATTATACAATTTGTTCATGTAATCAATGGAGAAAGTCACAATAAACCCCAGTTTCCCTGCTAGACAAATAACTCATTGCAGCATAGAGCCAAAGATCAAGTCAATGTGTAAATGTGGAAAATGGGGACTTGGAAGATGAGCTTGATCTTTATCTCATGTCTGTGCAGATATCTGTATGAAGTGTGACAGTATCATAATGAAGATGTAAAAGTACCAAATACTCAAAAATCAGAACATAATGCTCCATTACCAGTTATACAGCAATACAAATTGATGTACAATATAAAAAATGCAAATGGTTGCACTGTGCTAGGAAATAGGAACTCTATTTTTTATCAGGATAAGAGAGGGAAACTCAAGATCCAATTGACTTTATTCCAAGGCATTTTAACATTTCAAGAGAGTACTCATTTTGTACAAGACTTTCCAAAGAAACATGTATCTGATAGTAAGAGGAAATGAAAAACCTTCATTTTAGAGCCAAATTCTCTGTTTTACCATCTTACCTCATAGAAGAACGCATGGCTTTAGGAGACGCAGCTTAGAAAAATATTCCTATTGCTTTGGCTTGTTGTTACTGAAGATTGCAGGGTATTATGGGCTTTTTGTATGACTTAATTCATAGTAATGAGAAAAGAGAATTTTCAATAGTACAAAGTGAAGCTGAAATGAGAAGTAACACAACTCTCTAATGAGACTGACACTAAAATTGTAATCAGACATCTGAGGGTCGGTTGAGGATGTATTTGAGTCTCGTCTACCTTAAACAAATGTTTTGAATCTCATGTGCTACTTACGGGTTCACTTTTCATGTAGGCCATCAGCAATAGTTTAAAATTCCTAGTCTGTTTTGGAGTTCTATGCTGCCAGATAATGAGAGTAAAGTTTTTTTAAAAAGTTTAAAACTGGTGTAAAGAAAAGGGAATATAATGAAAAGAAAATAATTTCTTGAGCCATACCTCTGTATCCTTAGTTCATAGAATCATAGAATGGTTTGGGTTGGAAGGGACCTTAAAGATCACCTAGTTCCAACCCCTCTGCCATGGGCAGGGACACCTTCCACTAGACCAGGTTGCTCAAAGTCCATCCAACCTGGCCTTGAACACTGCCAGGGATGGGGCATTCACAACCTTTCCGGGCAACCTGTACCTGTGCCTCACCACCCTCACAGTGAAGAGCTTCTTCCTTACCTCTAATCTAAATCTACCCTCTTTCAGTTTAAAGCCATGACCCCTTGTCCTATTGCTACATGCCCTTGTAAAAAGTCCCTCTCTGGCTTTCTTGTAGGCCCCCTTTAGGTACTGGAAGGCTGCTGTAAGGTCTCCCCACAGCCTTCTCTTCTCCAGGCCGAACAACCCCAACTTTCTCAGCTTGTCTTCAGAGGAGAGGTGTTCCAGCCCTCTGATCATCTTTGTGGCCTTCCTCTGGACTTGCTGCAACAGGTCCATGTCCTTCTTATGTTGGGGACCCCAGAGCTGAACACAGGACTCCAGGTGGGGTCTCATGAGAGAGGAGCAGAGGGGAACAATCACCTCCCTCGACCTGCTGGTCACGCTTCTTTTGATGCAGCCCAGGATATGGTTGGCTTTCTGGGCTGCAAGCGTACATTGCTGGGTCATGTTGAGCTTCTCATCAACCAACACTCCCAAGTCCTCCACAGGGCTGATCTCAATCCATTCATTTCCCAGCCTGTGTTTGTGCTTAGGATTACCCTGACCCATGTGCAGGATCTTGCACTTGGCCTTGTAGAACTTCATGAGGTTCGCATGGGCCCACCTGTCAAGCCTGTCAAGGTCCCTTTGGATGGCAGCCCTTCCCTCCAGTGTGTTGACTGCACTACACAGCTTGGTGTTGTTGGCAAACTTGCTGAGGGTGCACTTGATCCCACTGTCCACATCACTGACAAAGATGCTAAACAGCAGCAGTCCCAATACTGACTCCTGAGGAATGCCACTCATCACTGGTCTCCACTCAGACATCGAGCTGTTGACTGCAACTCTTTGAGTGCAACCACCCAGCCAATTCCTTATCCACTGAGTGCTCCATCCATCAAATCCGTGCCTCTCCAATTTAGAGACAGGGATGTCATGTGGGACAATGTCAAATGTTTTGCACAAGTCCAGGTAGATGATATCAGTTACTCTTCCCTTATCCACCAACACTGCAGCCCTGCTGTAGAAGGTCACCAGATTTGTCAGGCACAATTTTCTCTTAGTGATGACCTGTTGGCTGTCACCAGTCACCTCCATATTTTCCATGTGCCTTAGCACAATTTCCAGGAGGAGCCGCTCAATGATCTTGCGGGGCACAGAGGTGAGACTGACTGGCCTGTAGTTCCCCGGGTTTTCCTTTTTTCCCTTTGTAAAATGGGGGTTATTTTTCCCCTTTTCCAATCAGTGGGAATTTCACTGGACTGCCACGACTTCTTTAAGTATGATGGATAGTGGCTTAGTCACTTCATCTGCCAGCTCCCTCAGGACCCACAGATGCCTTTCATCAGGTCCCATGGACTTGTGCACCTTCAGGTTCCTTAGATGGTCTTGAACCTGATCTTCTCCTACAGTGGGAGGTTCTTCACTCTCCCAGTCCCTGCCTTTGCCTTCTGTGTCTTGGGCAGTGTCGCTACAGCACTTGCCGGTGAAGACCAAGGCAAAAAAGTCATTGAGTACCTCAGCCTTCTCCATGTCTTGAGTAACCAGGTCTCCCATTTCCTTCTGGAGAGGGCCCACATTTTCCCTAGTCTTCCTTTTATAGCCAATGTACCTATAGAAGCTTTTCTTGTTGCCCCTGACATCCCTGGCCAGATTTCATTCTATCAGGGCTTTAGCTTTCCTAACCTGTTCCCTGGCTGCTCAGACAATTTCTCTGTATTCCTCCCAGGCTACCTGTCCTTGTTTCCACCCTCTGTAAGCTTCCTTTTTGTGTTTGAGTTTGTCCAGGAGCTCCTTGTTCATCCACGCAGGCCTCCTGGCATTTCTGACTGACTTCATCTTTGTTGGGATGCATCATTGCTCCTGAGCTTGGAGGAAGTGATCCTTGAATATTAACCAGCTTCCTTGGGCCTCTCTTCTCTCCAGGTCTTTATCTCATGCTATTATACCAAGCAGAACCCTGAAGAGGCCAAAGTCTGCTCTCCTGAAGACCAGGGTAGAGCTTGCTGTGCACCCTCCTTGCTGGCCCAGGGATCTTGGACTTCACTGGTTCACGGTCACACCAGCAAAGGCTGCCCTTGAGCTTCACATTCCCCACCAGCCCTCCTTGGTGGTGAGAACAAGGTCTAGCATAGCACCCCTCCTCATTGACTCCTCTATCACTTGGAGAAGGAAGTTGTCATCAATGCATTCCAGGAACCTCCTGGACTGCTTATGCCCTGCTGTATTGTCCCTCCAACAGATATCAGGGTGCTTGCAGTCCCCCATGAGGACCGGGGCTTGTGAACACGAGGCTGCTCCTATCTGTCTATAGAGGGCCCGATCTGCTCAGTCTTCCTGGTTGGGTGGCCTGTAGCAGACCCCCACTATAATTTCACCTGTCCCTGCCCTCTCTTTAATCCTGACCCATAAGCTCTCGGTCAGCTCCTCATCCATCCCCAAGCAGAGCTCCGTGCACTCCAGCTGGTCATTGACATAGAGGACAACACCCCCTCCTCGTCTGCCCTGCCTGTCCTTCCTAAACAGCCTGTCTCCCTCCATTCCAACACTCCAGTCATAGGAGCCATCCCACCATGTCTCCGTGATGCCAATAATATCATAGCCCTGCAGGCATTTGCACATCTTACTCCTCTTGTTTGTTCCCCATGCTACATGCATTTGCATAAGGGCATTTAAGTTGGGCCCCCGATGAAGCTGACTTACTGGCTGGAGGGGCTGGAATTCCTTTGTGCTGGTCTTCAGGTGCTCTCCTGCTGACCAGTGATCCCTCTGCAGGCTCTGGGCATCTATTGCTGGCACTGGCATCAAACTGGTAGGAGTGGGATGGATCGAGGTTCCTCTCTCCCGGCAACTTGAGTCTAGAGCTGTCTTCACCATCTTAGCAAGCCTATGACCAAAGATGTTCTTCTCTGGCAGATGGACCCCATCAGCCCCCAGTAGACCAGGTTTCTCAAAGGGAGCTCCATGGTCTAAGTAGCTGAACCTGTGGCTGTGGCTCCGGTCCTGTAACCATTTGTTGATTCACCACATTCAACTGGCCCTTTCAAACCCCTTCCCTTTGACTGGGAGGACCGATGAAAAAGCTACCTGTGCTCCAGAATCCCTTACCACTGCTCCCAGGGCTCTTTAATCCTTCTGGATACTCCTCCTGGCTGTATCACTGGTGCTTACATGAAACAACAGCGAATAATAGTCGGACTGCACGGGCCTTGGTAGGCTCTTGGTGACATCCCTGATACGAGCCCCCAGTAAGCAGCACAGCTCTCTAGAGAGTGTGTCAGGTCAGCAAATGGGTGCCTCCATACCTCTCAGAAGAGTCGCCTACTACTATCACCTGTTGCCTTTTCTTAGTTGTGGTGGTTGTTACAAGGGGAGCAGATCAGTCTGCCTTACTCAGCTGTGGCACCTCTCCCGATGGGACGGGTCTTTCCTCTTCAGTCTGCAGAGCGGTGAAGCGGTTCTGCAAGGGCGCCTCAGGCTTCGGGGGAAGTCTCTTCCTCCTGCTGGTCCTTGCCATTGCAAGCTTCCATTCTTCTGCATTATTGCTCCCCCCTCCCTTCTGTGTGTGCCCGTGGGGGAGTTTTTGGCTGTTTGGCCATGGGCTGTGGGTCCACTGCAGACTGCGTTTGGAACCAGCTATCTAACTCCTTCTCAGCCTCCCCGAAGCTACGCAGCCTTCTCACCACCGCCTGCAGCTCAGCCTCCTGCTGCAGGAGGTCCTCCACGCACCTCCGGCGGCTGCTGTTACTCCTGGCCCTGCCCACGCCTCATCGGCCGCTCTCCCTCCTGAGAGCTGCTGGCTCCTGGCGCATCTCCGCACTCTCCTGGGGTCTCCCTGGACCAGGAAACCCCCCTTTGCATGCCACGATCCCCGGCTCCGCTGCAGAACTTAGTTGCACAGAATAAATGCTGGGAGACATTAATAAATGAGAGAGGAATCAAAAATTACAGAATAATAAGAAGAAATACTAAAGTGTAAATGGGTAACTAGACCCCATTGTGGATGAGGCAACAGCCAGTGCTGCCAGTTCATGTGCCATATGGGCTGCCATATGCCACTGGGAGGTTACTGCTATCATTGACAGTGACGGAGATGTCCCAAGCAACCTCTTACCTGTGTACAGCAGGAAATTGCTTCTATGTTGCATAGCATGGAGAAGATGCCCTGGAAACCCCAGCTGGAAGACAGATATAAAGCAGCTTTAAAGCTGCTAACTGTGGAAGAGAGCTGCTGTTCTAACTTGTGGAAGAGAATCAGTTTTACACAGCCATAAGAATTTGGAGAAAATAAGCGTAACAAAAAGCTGTATTTCTCTTTTCCTAATTGGACACAGTACCTAAGGGAATGTTTGGCCAGTCCCACAAATCACTGTCTAGGATTTAAATTAGAGAACTTACATAAGCAGACATTTACTTCATATTCCTTGTCCCCTCAAATTAAATTTGAACTGAAGCTTCCATTTTTGACCAATTTTCATTCAAGTCTTATAAAGAGAAATTTGAATTAAGTATTTCCTGTGAGATTGAACCTCTATTTCTCTGCCTCATCATCTGAACCATAATTTATGTCTTAAGCTTATTCAGCTTTAAAAATTTTTAGAGGCACCATCTTAGATTAATGGGTATGCATGCATGTGGAAGATGCATATGTATGTAAAAGCATTTAGTCCACTAACTCTCTTGTAGCTCTTGTGTGTCTGAAGGGCAGTATTCATTAGAATATCTGCTACTGTATTTACTTTCCTTACACACAGACTTTTTTTAAGAAATCTTGTTTTTTTTATATCATTGTGCTTAGTCTGGCTTTTATACTTGATTTTTCAAAGTGAACTTGCTGCTTAAGACTCGGGTATTACAAAAGTGATGAAATTGTCATGGCAAGAACATCACATTGATGCAGAGCGAGAATGAGATTATCTCTCTTGAGCAGGTGCTATTTGAAGATAATGCAATACATGAGTATATACATTGTTCATTGTTGGAAGCCTGACCAAAGGATTTAGTACCACTTACTACTATAACCATTCATATGGAAGCTTTATGTCAAAGAAGGAAGCAATCCTCACCTCCAGCATAAACTGGAGGCTACTGGCTACTGTTGACTTCAAACATAATGTCTTTTACTTGAAATTATTGATGTGGGCAAGTTCCTACATCACTTTACACTTACTGAATGACCTTTTTTCTTTGAATTTGCTAACAAACGGGACTTGCTGAATGTTCTAGAGAGAAAAAATAGTGACAGATATTTGAAAAAAGCAGATATGGCCTCTTTATGTCATTGTTCTAGAGAACAGTTTTCCATTAATCTTAATTTTCACTTCTTAGTGATGGGTAAGTGCTTGAAAATGTCGATGTAAGCCACAGAAAGTAATCTTTCTATTAATATATGTGTTCTCAGTCAGATAAAACATTATCTTAAAAGGAGAGAAAATAGTCATACTTCACTATAAAATTATTTTAATCTTTCCAGTTTTATATAAATGCCCTTGTCCTTTCTCATATTCTTCATTGTTACTTCCCACATTTGTTTCTGTGGGAATAATGGAATTAATACAATTTTGTTAAGACAAATGTACCATGTAAAGATTTCAACCTGACCCAATATGTGTTGCCATCAAGAAAAATTTTATCACTTGCTTAAGTAGAATGTTGGTCAGGTCAATATTCTGCAGAAAATCTCAAATTAACTGGAAAATTAAAAATATATAAGCCATGTTTGGTTAGTTGTCCTGAAATGAAAGAAAAATTATCTTGGTTTATCTGCCTATATCTGAAAAGAAACTTTATGATCATCTGTAGTATGCTTAAAGACAGTCATCTTTTCTATCTGACCAGAATTTTCAGAACTGTAAACTGTTAATCAATTATTTTTGATAATTTTGAGAGATATTACTTCTTTTTTAAGCTTTCAAATTTCATTTCCATTTTTCTGGCATAAGTTACAATGTGAAAGAAAAAATTAAATTGGAAAATAGATTTTTAAATAAAAAACTGAAGACATAGGATGTACTGACTGCTGAAGAACTTCACCATCAGGTTTCTGGAATTATGACATTTCACACAGTGGATCCTTTCTAAGATTAGACTTTATTTTAACAGACTTGTGAGAAGCTTAATTTTAAAATTCCTGATTAGTCCTAAATTAAATGCTTAGCTAATCTTGCTTAACACAGAATAATGATGATGGTTCACACATGATGTCATCATCATAGCTGGATAGTGTCTCCTCACCCTTTATAAAAGTGGACTAAACTAAGCAAGTTTTGCATTTCCAAAATCTTTGCCAGTTTTACTAAGTCATTAAACTGTCATTGCAGCATTAATTTTTTCAGTTTTAGAGTGTTTTTTGGAAAACAGAATAACTCCAAATGTTGATGGGATTTTTACCATAAAGAGAATACGCACATTGTGTTGCAAAATATGGGGAAACTTCAAAACCCTTGAGGCCATCAGGGTATGGAGGAAGGGCTGGGAGGAAGAACAGGAGATAGGGTGTGACTATAAGCAGCGACAGGGACTCATAGGTCTCTCTCCTGCGTCTGCCTTTTTATCAGGGATGCTTCAAAACTGTTTTTGATTCCTTCATGGCACTGGGGGAAGACATGGCTAGTGAGGTTGTTTCTCATCACTGGCAGGGTGCGGAGAAGTAGCAATTCCTCTGTCTCATTTATGTGGGGAATTTTCCCTACCTCCCCCACCACTGTGGCTGATGGTTTTAATTTTTTTCTGAGACTGTGGGACATTTTGAGGATGGTATATATCTCTGTATGTCTTCCTGTTAAGCATACAGAATACCATTGGCAACAGAGTCATGGTTTTGATTTTTGTCCCATCAGAGCTAAGGACGGGCTGGGTTTCAGTGCAGCCTGTGCAGGTGACCTGCTCATAGGGTCCCGGTGGCTGGGCTGCCCTGGTGCTGGACTGGTAGAAGGTGAGGTGGGTCACACTTCAGTTTTCACTTCTGACCCTAAGTGCTTTCTGGAGCTGTTATCTGTCTTTGTGGCGTCGCAAACTATGTTAAACACTGGAATTAAAAGAAGGATGGTAATTTTCATCTTAGCTTCGGATAGGAAAAAGGCAGATAACTTCTAGTGGGAAGGCAGAAACCATAGTAGCTTCCTCTTAGATGAGTCAATTCTTTTCAGCTTTTTTCCACTGTAGGTGCTTCAGTGTTAACATTCTCTGCAGGGAACTTTAATATTAAGATGTGAGTAAAGTGAAATAAGCAAACTGTGAAGCTCACATTAGTCCCATCACTGGAAAGAATTGAGATGAATAAAAAGGTTTTGAGGTGCGATAAGTCTAACTACAGAATCAGCAAAGCCACCAAGATATTTATGAAATTGCTATTAAAAGCTACCTTTCTGTTTGGTACAGACTAAAACTGTATGCTTTGTAACAAAGCTAGTGACTTTTTTTGGCAAGGTCCTATCTTCCTTTAAGAAGAATGCTTTCTAGAAACCAGGAATTCTGGCCCTGACCAGTCAGATACATACCAGCTAATGCAGAGAAGCCTGGGATGAAGGAAGGTCATTAAAAAGACTTACAGACAGAACAGATACAGGACAGACAAAATCAGATAATGTACTGTCACAAGAAAATTATATAATCAGGTTTTTTTAAAAGAGAATGTATTTAAAACCACTTTCCAAAAATCAAGAGTAGACAAGTCTCTCAAATGTCTTCATTCCAGTACGCTACTGAAATTCTGTAGGATCTGTAAAAGCGTGGCAGGTGTATAGTGTACAATTCGTTGGTCACAGCACATTGTCTGGGCAGCTTTTGCCCTGATCTGCAGTAGTGTGTGTCAGAGAGAGAGCTGCTAGAAAGGTGTAAGAGCAGGAACGCGTACTCTAAAATGGACCTCAATGCACAGAATACTACTGTAGCTACATGTGGATTTATTCCTAGCAAAGTTATTCTAATGTTTAAGCCAATATGGAAAGCATCAGAGGGAGAATAGATATTTCTTACTTATACTTCAACTTCCAGCTACTTATCAACATGTTGCACTATGGGTAGCTGGAAACAGAATGGTAAATCCTAAGTCAAAGAAATCTATCTGGCCTAGTTACAAACAGGGAAATGTGTTGTAGCCTTGCCATTCCCTCTTTTGTTTTGGGCTTTTTCTTTGTTTGTTTGGGGTTTTTCTGCATTTTTTCCTACTAGGTTTTTGGGACCTGTGGTTTTTGAGCCTCAGTCTTCCTGTAAGATCAAGGGCTATTAATGCAAGTGAGATATTTTAGCATATTCTGGCAATGATGAGTCACTGTGCATCAGTGCCATTTTGCAGCCTGTGACATATATGAAGGCCTGACCTTTGATTATTTTGCAGCCAGTTTACACTAGTCTCCCAGTTTAAAAAAATCCTAAAGGTGTATCATTGACCCTTACTCCTCGGTGTTACTGAATCTGATCGAAGAAACTTTTGTTATTGCTGGAGGAAAAAAACAGAAATGAGAATAAAGTTCTGACTTTTCACAGCATCTTAAAGAAAAATCTGCATTCATTCAACATAACAAATGTCCAGAGATTGCCAAGAGTCCTCATGCTTCCACCTACTTAGCTTTCTCTAAGTGTGACTTTTATATAACTTTTAGCTCTAGTATCTATACTTTGTTTCGATGGGTATCCTGTATACTAAAAAAACCCCACCAAACCCAAACAAAAAAACCCCAACATGTCTTGGTATATAGTCAGAACCACTACTAGTGAAAGACAACACTGATGACAGGGAGGAAGAAGGTTAAAATTAAAAAGACTTGCACTCAGGAACAAAGGTATGAGCATTTGCTTTGAACCTGGGAGCCTCACAAGCCACCCTGCCAGTGTATCCCAGGTGTAAGCCACATGAGCTGGGGAAAGAATGCGGCTGTGAGGAGCGTGATGACAGGTCCCAGTCTGTTCTGCATTCATCCCAGCATGCACCAGTGCATCTGTTATGCATTTACAAAAGGTTTGACTTTTTCTTGCTTTCTCTTTTTCTTGGTAAAGTTATTTAAACAAATTTAAGCAAATATTGAAACCAGTATCACAACAGCAGTGCAGAAACTCTTTGAAGGAAGGAGATGTAGTAGCATCAGCTACTCCCTTAGAGCTAGGCATCCCTACTAGCATCAGTAGCTACTACTACTAAAGTAGTAGCACCACCTCTCCCTTAGAGCTGCTGTAATGGCACTGCCCTGGTCTTTGTGTGAATCTTCTGTTTTCAAGCAAAATCAGCAACAGAGCAATGATTTGTGTCACAACCCATTCTGGACAGACCAGGGAGGGGTTGTGGTGAGTTCAGAATTCCCTTGGGCTGAATTAAGGTGAAATGACACCAAATGATCAGTTGAACATTTTATTTATGGCAGAAGTAACCTGAACTTGGGATGCGTAACAGTAGGTGGCATGAGTTTCTCACAACAGGAATTGGCATGAAACTATGTCAGTATATAACACATGGTAACCACATATACATCAATTCAGGGAATAAGGAGAGCCCTCCTGCTGAGTCACAAGGTTCAGTGTGGACCCCCTTGCTTTCTAGACTCCTCATAGAAGAGCCTAGGGGCAGCTAGATCCATTTCTAGTCCCAGACTTGGTCAATGGCTTTATGTCTAAAGGGATGAGGTGTAGGGATTATGGAAAAGGGGGGGGGGGGGGTGGGCGGAGAGAGAGAGAGAGAGGAAAAGAGAAAGATTTCACTGGTCCTGGGTCCAGCATTGGTCCAGCCAGTCTAGACGTCTAGTTCCAGAGGGCGTGCATGGGGCTTCTCATGTCCATGTCTTTTGTAGCTCAGTTCCTGCTTTTTCTCATGTCAATCATGCCCTTCTTTGTCTTCTGCATGCCACCTGTAAGGACTTGTGTAACTGTCGATCTTGTGCGCAGGCACCAGTGGGGACTGGTGGCCATGAAGGGTCACTGGGGTGGCCATGAGCCCCTTCCTCAAATAAACTTTGTATGACCTCTAGCCATACGTGGTGAGCTGCCCCGCTCAGCGTATCAGAACATGGAATTGTGCACCCTCCGGCACGGCCTCTTGGCCCTGTTGCAGATCAGCTTCGGCTTCTCACCTGCGGTCATTATGCAGGGTTCGTAGTTATGCAGAATTTGCCCCACCGCAATGTTTGAGACATTCACTCTTTCAGTCTCTTACAACTTGGCAGCTCACTCATGTATGTGCTAAGATAAGGTACTCCTGAGAAAAACTGTTTCAGTGGCTCTGGGAATGTACATCTTCTGCTGCACTGATGGAGTTGCAGTGTGCCTGCAAATTGGCTGAGGGCCCAAAGGGTGCACACAGCAGGTGCCGTGAAGGCTGAGGTCCACCACGGCTTCCTCCCAGCAACACACTGGGGTTTTCCTCCAGGGCACACTAGGCTGTGTGGAGTGATGGTGTAGCTCCAAGGCTTGTCCTGATAGATAGTCAAAACAAGGCTGGGCCTCCCACCCCAAATCCATACCTCAGTACATCTGCCACATCATTTAGACGCTAACCTTTAGACCCAGACAGAAAAGATAAGTTTACAACCTATATATGTGGGTGCGTTTTCCATCCATTTTCATCCAGCAAGAAATCTTGCTAGTTTTATTAAACAAGAATAGCAAGCAATATGATTTGGTTTTGATAGCATTCTCAGCCTGCTAGATATCAGGCAAATCGTCAGTGAGGTCTGGGTCCTGACTCAGAATGTTACTGTGTTTAAGAGAAAAAGCTAGACATCGGATATAGAAATCATTTGTTCACCTCTGTGTGAACAGCACTAAATAGTGAATGCAGGATGATAGGGTACAGTGGGAAAGATGGAGGAAGAAATAGGAAGGAAAACAAGAGCTTGCTTGGACTTTGTGGAGTATTTTATTTCAGATAGTCCAAGTTGTTGTACAGAAATGAAGCCACTGAAATGGTTGATAAAAACATCTTTTCAAAATCCCAGGTAAGTGTTAAAGTTTTTGCAATTTTAAAAGGAAACAAAAAATTAATAACTCCCAAATCCAGTGCTCACTCAAAAACCTGCAGAGTCCAAAGGGAGGGCTCTTTGTGCAGCTGGCTGAGGGTAATATTATTAGTAGCCTGCTGGGTCCATGCTCATTGCTCTGAAACAGGGGCTATCTGTTATCCGTGTCACTATAGGCCGTATTGAACCCTGAGTTGGAATCTAGAGCAGCACAGGAACCTAGGAAGAACTTTTTTTTTTTTTTGAGAGCAGTATCACACTGCAACAATAATGTCTGCCATATGTCGTGCAGAAACATGAGGTTCTGAACTCCTTTGGCAGGTTTTTGATTCCTTTATGATCTTCAGAAATCTATGTAGCCAAAGTGGAGAGAGGCCAAGTTCAGGTCTACGCAATTGAGTGTTGAGTCTTTGCCTTATATACCAGGGCTGAAGGGAATCATCTGCTCCTCAGATGTTTTTATTTATTATTTTGTGTGACAAGATTCCAATTTAATCTGCAGTAATAACAAAGTTTTATTATAAATGTGATTAACTGCTTTTAAAACTCAAAGTGATTGTTGAATGGCTTTGGTTCAATGAACCATTAGATGTTTCTGGACTTTGACTCTCAGCATCTCTCTCTTGTGAAGGCAGAAGCTTCTGAATTTAGGATTACACCAAAATAAAAAGGAAACTGAAAAATAAATGTCTATGACTAGATCTCAGGCAGGGTGGTCCACAACCTTGTTGGTCTAAGTGTTTCTGTTTTGCTGAGGAGAGCAAGCTAGGCAATGTTAGTGATTGTCCTAGAGCGGAAGGGCCCCAGTTGTTGAGTCTAGGGGCCTTCAAGCTGGCCACCAGCCAGGAAAAGGCAGAGAGGAAAAACAGTTTCTAGAATGGGAGAAGAGGGGTTCTGTGGAAAGAAGCAGCACACTGCTGACCCAGCCAGCAATGTAGGTCTTTGCATTTCTCTTTTTATTGTGGGTTTGAACTGCACAATACTGCTGCATCTTTGAAAAAAGCTGTCATTTGGAAATCACACCTAATACTTGATTCTGATGGTAGGGGCTAAGCCTCCTGTTCCTCTCGATCCACAGCTCACAGAAGGTCAGGTCCATCACACCGAAGTCTTTTCTGTCCTTTTCTACTCTGTCTCTACCTACATGACCATGGTTGTGTGGCTTCTAGTAGTAAAAAGCTACATGAAATGGTGACATGTCACGCAGTCCTCCTGTGTGAAACCTTTCTGATCAATCTGACTGGGTCTTTAATTTTTGTCAGATAGCAAAAGCATAGCAACTGGAAAAGGCAAGGCCATTTGCCCTTAAAAATGGTAAGGTGAACTCTGGGTGAAAATATTTGGGATGGGGTTTTAATAAAATACTCTCCTACTTGTTGAGAAGTAGAGATCAGACAAAGCGCTCCTTGACCTTTAATTAAAAAAAAACACCAAACCAAAACCAACACCAAACCAAAACCCCAGACAACAAAACCTCAGACTGTACTGAAGCAGAAATTTCTATCTGTCTTCTCTCCTCCATCCTTTCTTTCAACAGCCTGGAATTATTCATAGTCCTCATTCTATACTGGACTAATTTTTCCTTTTTCATGTGCTTAAAAAAAAAAAAAAAAGGCAGAGGCTTTTAACTTAAGAAAGAGAGAATAATTCCCCTCCTAAAAGTATCATTATGGAATTTTTCTTTCACAAAGCATCCATGGCCTCCATTAAGATGATTAAAATCATTTTAATGTAGTGCCAGCTGGGGGATTGTTGCCTTCCCTCAAAGAACTATTGTAAACACTTAATCTCCTTTGTTTATATTATTCTCATGTAGAAGGCTGCTTTCTGTCTCTGGACCTGCTAAACCTTTAGAGATATATCATCTCTTTCATCTTTTTCCAGTGCTTGTTTTAGAAAGGGATTAGATCTGACCGTGAGTAGGGTAGGACTCGCTGCACGAGTGATAAGGTTATCAGACTCCTAGCCTTTCTCCATACCATCACTTACTTTCACCTTGTTAAGTCAAGTTGCTTTTAGAGTTTTTTCTGTACTCTTTTCCTCCCCTGCAACAGCAGTAAAAACAAAGATTTATTGAAATCTTTACAAATTATCTCTAGTATAAAAGCACCCCCCAGGTTTTTGACAACCCACCTTCAGCATGTGACAGAATGGGTGGCTTTAACAGCATCACTTCAATGCTTCCCTCCTGTGTCTTCCCCTGCTGCGTCATTCTCCTGCTGCCATAGCTTAGACATGATCTACCCCATGGTCAGAAAGGTGAAGCAAAGAGGAACATAAAAAAAAGTTAGTACCGGAAAATCACGGCACCATGTCCTGGGAGGCTAACACCAGCTTCCTTGTGGTGCTGGGCCTTCCAGAGGAAATCACATTTTGCCAGGCACTGAGCATCTTCTAAAGGCAATGATTCCACTCACATCTCTTCATTCACTCATCAGCCAGGACTGGACTTAAATACATTTCAGCACAATAATAATATAGGTATTCTGTATAATTTTATCATCCCTATTCCTTAACCAGGATTTCTTGTCTCAGCCTGAAGTTTCAATCTTTATCTGTAGTGGGTTTATAACTTATCTAGTTAAAATATTAGCTTTAACATTATCAAAGAGTAATGTTGCTCATTTCTTCCATTTGTTTTCCACAGCAATATGTTTTTGAACTGACAGAGTAGCACGTTGACTGAGTCTGCGAGTGTGAGGAATTAATTCTGAAAATAGACTGAGACTGAGGGGAAAACTGATCTAGGACTAGTGGGGCCAAATGTCCATCAGAGCAGAATAATCTATGATATTTGGTACCCCTTGAGGACTCTGCTGCTACTTACTATGTCTTCCTGTGAAATTCTCTGGGAGAGGTTTATAAGTGCCACAAGTAACTTACTTAAGATACTGTCTCTTTGACTTTTAAATATTTTATATATAATGTGCTATATTACCAGTCTCATTAAATTTACTTTGTGCAGCACAGAATACCTAATCAATTGCCTCTTTTCCTGTTACAATCAACACATTTTTTCCATTGAAATAAATTCTAATTGGATTGAATCTTAGCAAAAAAGCCAAATTTAAAGTTGTTTATATGTTGCCAGTGAAAATATGCTTTAGTCTGTAAATCTTCTGGTTGCATACAGATGACATTATTGAAATAGATAATCCTCCACAGATGCATTAATTTCATAATCTAAAAATGCTTTCTAAAGTCTTTTACAGCAACAAATAAAGACCAACTTGATGACACAGCCTACAAGAACAACAGTAAATAAAACAAATCCTAGTGCAAGTCTGCGATTGCAAAGACTTTAGAAAACTAGCCTTTTCTATTCAATCAAAATTTTTAAGCACATCATTTCCTATGGAATATCTCCCTATCCATATTTATAAACCCACTTATTTTGCAGAATTATGGCTTGCATCTAGGTGCTCTCCTTTCAGATCAAAGCTTAGAAGACCTGTAGTAAATTTTGTTGTTTGCTTGACACTTGGAGTAGCTGGCATTCACCCCGGTGTTCTAAGGTTGTACTGCCAAGGGAAAAAATATGACATGCATCCTTGTAAAATTTGTGCTGCTTGCTTTGGCATTCCCCTCTTACAGGGCCTGCGTCCATGTGGTAGTTCTGCTTTGTTTTTTATAATTACTAGCAGCTGAGAGAGTTTGTGTCCAGGGGAAAGAACTTTCACCAGCTCTAACAGGTGCTCCAAGGCCAAAGCTTTTATGCAATAATGTGTAAAATGAGATGTTTGCTGCACCTGACCCACTAGTGATCAAATGAAACAAACACTGGGCAAGAAAATACAAGACCATTTTGTCTAAATACCTACATTTTCCAAGGCAGTGTGCTGAAAGAGGTGCAAAAGAGAACTTACCTTTCCTTAATAACTCCATTCTGTGTTTTTTCCAAAGTGTCTGAACAAATAAGTTGAAATATATTATCTGTCATGGACATTTCCGACACACTGTAAATGTTCAGTGCTCTGGACAATATGTGTACCTTTCCTGAAATGCATCCTTTAATTGGCTCTTCAGATATTCCTGGGTTCATGGAAGTGGGCAGCTTTACCTAATGTTCCTGAAAACTACTTATGAACCTTTTTCCTTTGGAAAATTTTACATTAATGTCACTCGTTATGTAATGAAAAATGTTTGGAAACAATTGAAATGTTTATAACAGATGATAAGAAGTAGAAAATACTTTCTGCACTTCTGTTACAGTCAATAATACCTATGTGAATTTGAGATGATTTATTTTATAGTTTGCTATAAGCAAGGTCTTGACTGTACACGCAGGGATTATTTTTACTTTACTCATTGTAAGTTATCCATAAAGTCAAACATGTAAGTTATAGTACCTGCAGTTAAGTCCACTCCACAGGGCCTTAGTGTATCTGTGTAGTGTTTCAGGCTGTGTGTGTGCAGTATTTTCACAACTGGGTATATGGACCCAACCTTTGAAATGATGGTTTGGATGGAATGACCTTGATATGACTCTTTTACCAAGAATCCACACAAGCCCTGACTTTTTCTGTCTTCTCAGTGAAAACCTTTATCTGTACCCTACAGCTTAACCCTGCTCCCTCCAGCGAGTGCTGGCACGGTGCCTGCTCTGTGCCCTGGGTCTGGAGCATCCTCTCTCCCTGGGGCTGTCCTGGAGATGCCAGCCCCACTGGAGGAGGGAGCTCGGAGTAGGTTGCAGTGGGCTGCAGTTGGTTTGTCCCTTTGCAATAAATCAATGCTGTATTCGGGGAAGAAAGTAGGGAGAATGGTGGAGAGCAAATGAGTGCAAAAGTAGGCAACAGAGCCTTTGAGTGAAGGGAAAGGGCTGGCTTTTCCATGCTTATGTGCTTATATGTTTGTGCAGATGGTCATGTTCATACATGCTGATGCCTGTTCATAGCTGTGTGATTTAGAAATGTTGTGACTTGCTGAGCCTGGAAATGAAGAGGTAGTGTAAATTAGACTAAATTACAGCAATAAACAGTAAGTTCACTGAAAAGAATGTGATTTTTTTGTAACATCCTGAAACTTTTTGGCAATGTTTTCCCCCAATTTACCTAACAGAAAAGATTCAGGAGACTTGAATTCTAACCTTTCATCCAGCTTTTAAAATCTGAATTCAGTTTTGGTGCTAGAGAATGCAGATGGTTGCCTCTGACCGTGCTCACTGCTCAGGCACAAAATGTGAGAAGAAAGAGATAGTGGGGGCTGGTGGGATGCAGATCAAGGAGAATGAGGCAGAAAATAAGTAATTTTTATTTTCTGGGAAGGGACAGGGATGGGCAGAAGGGTGGAAATATTGAGGATCAGGTCAAGTATAAAAAAAGGTTTAGCAAATAGCTACAAATCTAATATATCAAGAAGTGCCAGAGATCCTCATTATCCATACCACATTGAGGAGATGTGGCAACTGTTCGGTTCAGGATTTGCTAGCAGTACAGTGAGGCTGTATACCACTTCAGTCTTTGGGAGTCTCTGCAAACAGCCAGAAAGAAATGTTTTTTTCCAATGAGATCCTGTCTGTCCCCTAAATGATGAGACCTGCTCTATTCTGCCAACGCCCCTGACTCAAGCTGCAGGTGCTCGGTATTTGACAATTTATATGGGTTTTTGATGATTTTTGTATGGAACTTCTCTGTCATATGGCTGACTAGGGACCTGTTCTTTTGTCTAGCAGGGTGATGCCCAGTCCTTGACTAGTATGGTTTACTGCCAACACAAATATTAGCCTTCCTCCTGTTGCAATTGCTATTAAATTAATTAAAATATTATTAATACTAAATCAAAATATCTACATAGAAATCACTGTCAGGTTTCTCTCAGCAAAAGTACTGACTTGGTTAGCATGATAAATATATTTTGTAGCAAAAATAGTGGCTCAGCAGACCAGGGAAGGATGCCACTGGCATCCCTGCTGGAGGTAATTAGAGTTAACCTGAAGTAGTAGTAGGTAGTCACACCATAAGCACCACTAAGGTACTCTGTGGTCACAAGTTTTGCTGGTCCCCATGGGAGTTAGTAAGTCTTTGAGAGCAATTTGCACTGGAAAGTGAGCACCTGTATGGTTGTTTTAAATACAGCTTATCTGACCTTGGCATATAGAGGAACTGTGGGTTGGCACAGGACTAATTCATTTAAGTGATATTTTGCAGGGTACCATCTTAAGTTAATGGTGCATCCATGCTCCATCTGTTCTCCATATCTAACCCAAAGGTAAAAGATTATCTAGCTTGGGTCAAGTTTGTGGAGAATGGAGTCAGAGAAGTGGAAGGGAGAAAAGAAGTAAGAAAAGCAGGAGAAAAAGTGAAGAAGAGTTGGGAAAACTACACTATGAAGTTTAATCTGTGTGGCCCAAGTGGTGAAGTCTGCTTCTACTTTGAAAATGATGTGTGTTAACCTTTGGGAAAGCCATGTATCACAGCTGGCAGATCAGACTGGAGCGTGTGGATGGATTCAGTTTTGTTCCCCTCCTTACACCCTTTGCCACTCTGTTGCACCATAAAGATCAAGAATTAGTCATTCACCTTGGTTTATTCAGTAGCAAGAATTCAAGTAGACCTGCTTTAAAAAGAAATCAAAATCATTCATGTGCAAGTAATTCACGATAAGCTGTGTCACATAAATGAAGGTTGAGACAAAAATGTCTGGAACACCAACATGAGGAAACAAAGTAAATTAAAAAAACCCCAGACAACCCCAAAATCTCAAATACACATGAAACGCCACTGACAGAAAGCAAATACTTTTACTTCCTATCTTGCCCTAACAGTTACTAGTCTTTAGCTGCAGCAAGCAAGCAAGGTAAAAAATTTGCAAAGGGAGGGTATTGGACTGAAATCCTACACAGGGAGGGTACTCACAGCAGGACGTTACACAAACTTGTAACTTCGACTGTGACTGCACTGCAATAGGAAATCATGTAATTGCTTGCTCCTGTTTACTGTTATTCGTGTATATCATTGGTTATTCCCATTTACCATTACTTGGGACTGGTAGCTATTAGACACAAGAGTGTAACTTATGAAAGAGGATTCTGCAAAGAAAAGGTATCCTGAAGCACTGGTTAACAGACAGCAGCACAAGGAACGGTGAACTGTTAGGAGGGCATGGGCTCTGTCTGTGTTAGCAAGTAGTTCACAACAACAAGAGCAGAACAATAGATCAGAGCAAGTGGGGCTGAGGTCTGTCCCCTACATCTGTCCTGTATGAGGATCAGGTTATAATTTGGGTTTCATTGAGCCCATTCCCTTTGACTGAATGTCCCCACCGTGCATATGGTTTGGAGCTGCCTAAAGGATCAATTACTGTCTTGAATCTTTATGTCTTAGTTTGCAGCGTGTTTAGTGCAAACATAGGACAGATGTTCTAGATCACACCATGCCTACATTAGCAATTATTGTGGTCCTGCAGGAGTACATCCATAGAGCAAACAGCTGGACTACGCCTGTATTAGATCTGCCAGTGTGTCTTTGCTCTGGTCTGGTTCCATGAACTAAATGCTTGTTGGTAGGTAAGTGTATGGGATCTGCTCCTGGAGCTCATCTTTCCATGTCTTCATCTGAAAGGAATACAACTCATGTGCTCCATGGACCCTCTGCAAAGTGAACCAAAGCATGGTAACTGGTAATATATAGGAGACTGGCTTCAAAACTGCGCTTCTGGTCCAGCTGAAATGCTAATGCAGATGTACCCCTTAGTCTTCTCTGGAAGGAATGACATGCACCAAAACTGCTCTGTGAGCCAAACCAGCATGTGGTAAATAGAGGCAATCAGAGGGTTTCTTACAGAATTGCACGCAGCTCTGAAATTAATGCTAATATAAACAAAGACGATGAGAAAAGCCTCAAAGCAAAGAAGGAGAGACCCAGAAGAACAGAAAACATTGGCTCGTAGGCAGAATTGCTAGTGTTCTGGCAAAGATGAATACAGAAATGACTCTACTGGGAAAAAATACCAGGGAATATTTGGAAGAGAAAGTACAATAACTGGGGAAAATTGGCAACAAAGAGCAATTTTAAATTAACGGTAACCTTCTGTTAAGTCTTCTGTTTTGTTGATTCTCACTTCAGATTTATGTGATCACCTGAGAAATTTCTTAGTTTCTAAGTAAAGCATAATCTTACAGTAAAATAATGTAAAACAGAGAAAAAAAAATTATTTTGTTGTTAAGAATGATACATATATAGGCACCTGAACTGTGTTGGTGTGTATTGTATTTTCAGAGTGTAAAGACAAATATGCTTCATAGCTGTTAACTACTGAAAACTGTTAAGCAGGATACCATGTGCTGTTTTATAGTGTACAAACAAAACAAGTGACTACAAATTTGTAAATAGACTTAAGAAAGAGTCAAGTAAGGAGTAAAGTAAAGCTTTTAGAATATTTGTGTAGTAAGTTTATGTATTGCAAATAAAATGAATACGAAAGGCAGAGAGTACTGAGGTCGAGGTCTATGGCATTCTTTTCACTTTTGAACAAAAAGCTTAGTGAGCAGTAGAAAATACTGTTCCCATGTAGGGTTTCCTCCCACATTTTTGTCTAATAAAAGATAAGCTGGTTAGCACTTGCCTCAGAGGTAGCATCAGTAGACTTTCCTAGTCACTGTCCTATTTTCCTCACCTTGTAGGAACTCAGTATTTCGTCAGACCTCTATTTGAGACCCTTCACACTTGATTGAAGTTAGAAAACTGTGGTTAAGGGGGAAGTTCCTCCATACATGAGCACACAGACCTTAATTGCATGAATTTCTTATGGAATCACATTTAAAGTATTGTTCTAAATTACTTGCATCTACAGAAACTTGGAAAGGCTCACATACCTTACTGGCATCCTACTTTACTGTGCCAGGCATTCTGCTTTTCTCTTAAAATTTGCCATCTATGTCAGAATACCAATTCCTTTTGAGTGTAAGAGTCTGAATTTTCTGCTAAAGTTTATCTTCATTGTGTAGTGACACTCTACCAGGCGGCAGAAAAAGGCTAATAATTATGGTTCACTGGATTATATCCTCTACCATGGGCATTGTTCTGAGCAGTTTGCATTTTGGAAACCTGGTTTATCAGAGTTACTTAGTGATAATGTCATCAGTGAAAAGTCTGTGATCATCTGCTAGGTATGGTCGAATAATCAGTGGAAGGAAGAGGTGGTAGGTGATTATAAAGGAACAGAAGTCTTTTTTTTTTAGGAGATGTCTTTTGTGCTTAAAGCAGTAGGAGATACTGCAGGAGCTTGGTAAGGTGTGGAGGGAACTGCCTTCCTGCCTGCCCTGTCCCTTCTGCAGGGGGGGCCCTGCCTCCCCCACCCTGTCAGGGGGTGAGCCAGAAAACCTGGGGACATGGGAGTCAGGGGCTCTGTTCTGACGATTCTTGAGTACCTGCCTTGACTATAATAGACACCATATATCAGCTAAAATGTCTTCAGTAAAAGTTCTAGCCCACACCTCTGGAACTACGCAAAAGCTCATTCTTACTTCCACCCAGTTTAAGCCCTATTTCATACAGCGTTACTGCACAGAGAGATTGTGCTTATCTGAGTTCTTCATCTCAGTCAAGTGATAAAAATAGTGTAATATAGGTTTCTATGAGATAGTTTCCAAGTCCTGTAGAACTTGTGTTTGGTTCCAGGTCATCTGTGATGCTCCTGTTGTTGTGAAACATTTATTGGAGTTGTGCTACTAAAAACCTACAGTACTATCAAGCCTCTAACCACTGCTACTGATCTGTCAGCAGATAAAGGAGTATTCCTCTAAGCCCATATCTGACTTGTCTTTGGTGTGTTGAAAGAGAAAATATGTGTGAAAAAAAAAAAAGTGGATTTTTTTTCCTTTCTTTAAAGAAACAGACCTATTGGCAAGCAAATTAAATTATTTCTTTCACATAAGGCAGGTTTTCTGTGGAGGCCTGCCATGTTTGTTTTATATGAAGAGAATCATACTTTTTTGTTGTTCAATCAAATGCAGGAAATGTCTGATCATACCTCCTAATCTTTCCTCCCACAGCAGTGATTAATCACTCCCTTTGAAAAGCTTATATTTTTAAGTTTAGAAGGAAAGTATTGATAACTGATTAAGTTCCAGTTCTTTAAATACTGCCCACTTGACAGCGATGCCCCACATAAGTAATTACTTCGGGTTTAGTGGGACTTGCCTGTAATTCATGCTAAAGTATCTGAATACTTGGAGACTGATGTTACTTTGTGAGTTTGGAGATATTTCAATCATTATTATAGAAGAACCATATATTCTGAGTGGTGGTGAGTAAACTGTTCCTTAAAATTTGAATCATCAAGCATATGAATTCGTAACATAGTGATTTTAAAGGTAATGCAGCCAAGGGCATCACTGTTAAGATCCACTTTTCAATTTTTATTTGTCTGTATGTGTTGCAAGGAATTTTTTGGTTGTCCATAGAACTCTTGGTATGATTGGGTATTATGCTACATTTGGTTCACAGATATCAGTTATGGTTAAATATTTAGGAAAAAACGAATTACACTATGCTGGCTGAGCTCTATCACTCTTGAATGGGTAAATTAATCTCTTACAGGTCAAGATAAGATTTCCACCTTAAGAGGCACAGGTTAATACACTGATAGGTGTCATAAGTACTTTGTTCAAAGCAACCTGATCCCAGAACTGCGGAGTCATTCAGGTGGGAAGGGCCCTCAGGAGGTCTCTGGTCCAACTCCCTGCCCTGAGCAGGGCCAGCTCTGGGATCAGACCAGCCTGCTCAGGGCTTTTTCCAGGCAATTCTCTTGGCTTTTCTCAGGAGAGCTGCTATTCAGCCATCCAACCCACAGCCTGCAGTGGTACAAATCAGCAATTTATCCCAGGTGCAGGATTTCGCATTTGCCATTGCTGAATTCCATGAGGCTCCTGATGACCCATTCCTGTAGCTTGCCTAGATGCTTCTGAGTAGCAGCCCTTTCAGTAATTGTATCAGTTGCAGTCTCTGGTTTGGTGGTGTCCTCAGACTTGGTGAGGGTGCACTCTGTCTCCTCCTTCAGGTCACTGATAGAGATATTGTACAGGATAAATCCCAGGACAAGATCCTGGAAGAACTCCACTGATAACTGGCCTTCAGTCGGGGTGGCCTGGTGGCCTCCAGCCATTACCCATTGAGACTGACAAATCAACCAGGTTTTCACCCATCTAGAAGTCACCCAACCAGTATATAACATGCTAACTTGGATACATTGGTGCTGTGAGAAACCACTTCAAATACAGTGGTGGACATGAACTCAAATTCACTAGTGCCATCATGTGAACAGAGAGTGATATTCTCATTCTTATTTTGTTGAATGAAAAACAGCTGTAGACTGAATTTCTTAGGGCTTTCTGAAAACTTATTTACAGTTCAGTACAGTATGTAATCTTTTTTCTTTACAAAACTTTTGACTGGAGTTGTATGTGTAGTGGAAATCAACTGTTGTCTAGAGGTCCAGTAGAAGAACTTCATAACATCTATTTCCCTCTCTTCATTAGGTAGTATATATAACCTACACTCTGGCTTTGTGCCAAATATCATTACTTATAATAATAAATAACAAGCACATTTCATGAAGAAATACTCCCAACTTTTTCCAAATGCTGAGACCTGTGTACCTCCATTAAAACTTAGTGGATTTTCCGAGATTTAAATGTCAGTATAACTCATAGCAGAATTTGCTCAGTGACTTCCTAAGCACCTATTGCTTGTAACTTGGCTTTTCTCATATGAGTGATTTTTTGCTGTCTTACCCTTCTTAATTAGAAGAAAGCTCTGAGACTCTCTATGCTGTAGACTATGAGCTACAGGTGTCTCAAATCCTGCAATAAAGGGTAATGCAGGAAGGATCATGTCTCAAGTGCTCCCTGTGGAAGGGAATATCTCACCTTCCAGCTTCCTCCATCAGCACTTTGGAATTTCAAGTTGCTGAATTAAAACGGTGTCAGGAATTCATTGCTTCTTTCTGAAGTTTCAGGTGTGGCAGTTGAAGTATCTAGCACTCTCTTAACACCCTACACTGAAATAATAAAAGGTCTCAGAAACAAACTGAATATTACTAGTCTTCTGTCTTTAGCATCATGTGGCCCAGATTTTTTTCGTGGCGTTTCACGTGCTGAATACTTGAAGACTATACACCACATGACATTCTTCCATACAAATTACAAATATTTATGTATATTGCTTGAAATATTATGTAAATAAAAATTAACTCCACAGCATTATCATGATTTATCAAACCTATACTGGGATTTAGAAACCTATTTTGCAGCTTCGTGTAACTGCATAGTTTGCAGTGCAATACAAAATGGAACTAGAATAGAGTTTGATTTGTGCTAGCACTGGTCAGCTACAGGCTAACTGCTGTACAAGAAAATAAAGCAGCTCTCACGTACTCAGACTAATAAAACAGCTCAGAGTCAAAACCTTGCTATTAAAAAGCTGATCTTCATGCTTCCCTTTTCAGCCCCACCAGCCTACATCAGGAGGCAGTGTAGCATAACATAGATATTACTGTTTTAACTTCTTGTTGTCTTAGACCAAGCTACCAGAAAAAATGAGAGGGAGCTAAGCTATCAAGTTACAAACATGGGTTCCTGCAGCACTCTGGCTTTTTTCTTGGTGGTCTCCTGTTCCAGCTCAAAACAGGCTGCAGATGAATCTTTTTGTTGATTTGTTTATGCCCTGTTACTGCTCACATAGATAGTATAAGCACTCCTAATATGCATTACTTTTAATGAGATTTAAAGAAACATGATTATAGAGATCAGTTCATAGAGAAGGGGAATAACTGACTCAGAAAGGGTGGATGAAAGACAGCATAAACATATGTTTACAGGAGAACAGTTCATTGAGTGTTTGGAGCTTCGTATGGCACTGGGGCATGTTTCCCCCCAGGCACCCTCAAATTCTTAGCACAGTCTTAATGTGAAAAGCAATGCCGAGTCTTACTAACATTGTCCTACCATTCAGCTGTATGCAGTGTAAGGCAAACACTAAACATGTTCTTTGGCACCCTGATGCTTCTGTCCCATGTCCCCAGGATGAGGTAAATTTAAAGACTTCATCTTGTTGGCAAAGAAAACAGATGAGCTACATAGGAACCTGTGAATTTTTCTCGTTTAGTTATCCTTAAGACTGATTGGACTAAAAACTGTGCTGCAAGTCTTTACGGTGTGACCTCATGCATAGCCAAGAGTTGGTCGTTTTATGTTCTGTTGAATTTCACTCTGGAAAGCTCATACTGTGATTTCATGCTCTGACCATTTGAATGCTGATTTTTACCCCCTTCTTGTCAAATCACATGGAGTAGTTCTTGAATTTTGCAATGGTTGTGAGAAAATAAATGTATTCATAGGGCCAGATATGTTAGGAACTGGCAGAGCTCCATTGACCTGCTAGGGTTATGCAGCCCCAGCAACCATAAAGGCCAGATGGTTACAGACTAGTGAGAGCAACATGACACTCAGGGCTTTGACCATATTCCAAATTCATGTGGTCAGTTTTGCTTTTTTTTTCTGAATTTGGGGTTTATTGGCTTATATCTAGTTGCCCTTTGTAAATATTCAAAATAATCTTTTAAAATGTGGCCTACTTAGCAAACCAGAACACTTGGCTTGCCAAAATGTGTCTGTGCTTTAGTCTTATAACACAATGACTTTGTATGGAGTCCTTCCTCAATAATTTTGCACACATAGCTTTTATAGTGTGTTGTACTTGCAAATACTAGCCTCACAAGTATGTAAGCAAAATGGAAGGTCCATCACTGAAATCAGTAGCTGTCATGCAAGTGAATAACATCAGGAAGCTTGTGAACCGTGACCCAGGATAACTAATTGAGGATACAAAAGAAATGAAGAAAAACATCCAGAGGAAGATTTTTACAGCTTCTCAGATTCCTGGTGACCGTTCTGAGACTGCAGATGAAGATTTTCTCTGACTTCATCTGAAATTACAGATAGAGAGAGTTAGGATGTTGTGACTTATGCTACAGGACAGCAGCAACTCTCTTACGGGCCTTGAAGATGAGAACAAAATTATTTAGAATAAATTTGGCTTGTCACAAGCATCAGAGTGGCTCACTATTCTACAATTTCATTCATCTTCCTGAGTAGAACAGCTTTTGGATTCAGCAGCTGATAGGAAACAAAACTAATGATGATTATTTGTATAATCTAAAAGCACTTTCTTCTCCTTTCATTTGGGAACACTTGCTCTCTCTCTCTCTCTCTCTCTGAGTTCAGCTGAGTAGCAGCCAAACTACATCACTCAGTTATCTCATTAGTCTTTTATAAAGGGCAAGACAAACAAGTGAGCAACGCTGAAGTATGAAGGGCTTCATTTCAGGGACAAAAAAAAGGATTTCTCTGTGCTCTGAGACAGAGTTGGAAAAACTCAACTTTAATCTAAGAAACACAAGAAAAAATATTTAATATTCTTAACAGTAACATGAACAGGAACAGAAGAAGAAATTGATTTAGTTTTTCTCCTCAGAGCTATATTGGTAGAGTAGTAGAAAATGATGGGTAGAATTTTTAAAGTTCATGAATAGCTTTAGAGCAGGGTTTTCTGGAAAATGATATCTCTGACTTCTGGCATAAAGCAAACCTGTGAATCTTTCTCAGTGACTTCTACATCCAAACCCATAACTTCTGACTTTTTACTTCTAGGCTCTGTAAGATATAATTAGGTATTGAGATCTCAAAAAATATAAATATAAATCTGTCTTCAACTTTCAAAATTTTAATACAGACACAAATCTATTTCAGGAGTTTTGTTTTAGTAATCTCATTAAAAGCAAACCTGATACTATTTTTTTCTGTGCATCTTTTCCCAACAATCTTCCTCTTATACCTCAAGGAAAAAAACCACATAAATAACCCAACTACAACCCAGCATCAATCTCATTGAAATCACAATCAACCCCCCCCTTTCTTTCAGAATATATTGCGTAAGATAATGCTGCTGCATCTTTGATTGATTCCAAATAGTTTCAGCTATGGTGCAGAATCTTGCATTACAGTAGTCAGTTTCGCATGCTCTGTTAATGAAAGTCTTTATGCTTGCCTGTGGCACATTGAGAATAAGTTCGCTTACTTGTTTTGAAGAATACGTATGTTATTATAAAAGGAAAAAAACAACAGTTGCTAATCCTTACATGATGATGTGTGCCTTCTGCAAATGGAGATGGACAAGTCATGAATTATAGCAGTCTCAAACATCCGAGAGTGGAGCCTGATACTTGTTTTGATTTTTTACTTCAGTGAAGCAGTCACTGATGAGAAGCAGGACTTACGGTACATTGCATCATAATAGAAAACTGTAACAGCAGTCCTGAGTCCTGAAATATGTCAAATGTTGAAGTAAAAGCATAAATGGTAAATCAAATTCCATTAAACTTCCAAAAATCATGCACTATTCTATTGGTTCACTGTTTAGTCTTTTACTCATCTGTATATTGTAGTTTGATGAGAAATGCAGGAAGAGACATCTCAGCAGAGATTTGCTGTATAAATTAATGTTTGACATCATTAGAAGTAGTGTTATTTCCATTTCTGATGCAATAGTAGTGTTTTGGAACCTATAGTATTCCCCATTTGGAGTTCATGCCAAAACTGATTGATCTTTATTCTGGAAAGATACAGAAAGGGAAAGTTTATGTAACATAATGCATTAGTAATAGAGCAAAGTGGTTGCTCTATTTGCATTATAACTTTGTCTTCTTGTTGCTTCAATATGTTTCATGCACTATACAAATAATATTTGTATAGTGTTTGAGGACACAGTACTGGAAGTGCAAAGTGGTTTTGCTGGTCTACAAGTTCATTAAAAAAAAAAAAAAAAAGGAGAGAGAGAAGTTGCCATCAGTTGGTTCAGCTACTGCTGTAGCACCTGAGCTGGTTCCCAGTGTGCTGGTAGCTTGACTGCGTAATTGCCAGGTGCACATCTGCAGCAGATGTTGTTGCTCTCTGCTGCCTCCTGCTGCCCCCCACCCCCCATCACCCCGGGATGATGTGACAGGGTACTGATTTGGTGTCAGGCTTGTCAGTAACAGAGGCAAAATCAAATGTAGTTACACAAAGATAAAAAGCCAGACTCGGGCTTCTCCTGTAATAGGAAGCAGAGGAGAAGGAGATGAGCTAAGCATGGAAAAGGAGGCAGAAAATGAGACCTGGAGGATCAGGCTTGCAGGTCGTGCTGTAGATGAAGTGTTAGGGCTGGGACAGCTATCAGTACTGCTAAATGGTGCTGGCTTTGCTCCCTAAAAATAACTTGTCATCCTTGACCACCCTGAACAGCAGGGACAGTGGCCAGCCTGCTTCCCAGGGCTCAGCATAGGCAGCGTAGGTTAAAAGTAGCATGGCATTTCCCCCAGCTCACCGAGGTACACACTCCCCGTGTAGCTGCCAATTTTCCCTGCCTCCTCCCAGTAATAGTGAATGACATTTAGCAGTGATAATGGAGCTGAAACCTTGAGGAACCACATCAGAGGGGGGAACAGCCACAGTCCCTTGCACAGTGTGCTAAGTGATTAAGCAGCTGCTTTTGCAATTTCCCCCTGAAGTTAAGCAAATAGGGTTGAACTGCAGTGTGGACCAGTGCTCTGCTTTTACAATACAGATTGGTAATTTCTTGGAGTTTTCTGTTTGAGATATATTTTTTTAATTATTTATCTATGCTGTTCCTCAACAACATGCTGTGTATCCACACCCATTGTTCGTTAGGTCTTCTGTGCTGCCAGGAGGCTTTCTCACTTATCCTTTTGCCAGATTGTTTCAGTACACATGTGTTTCCGAGATTTTGGTATGAAAGCCTGATGCTCCACACTTTTTCACTGCAGTCTGCCAGAGCTGTGAATGGCAACGATGACATCACTGATGTCAGCATCACTGTGCAGAATATACAATTATGGTCCAGTTGGCTGTGTTTCCCTTAGGGAGCTCTCTATTTTGTGTCATGGTACCTTACTGCAGACAGCAGAGATTGCAGGGAGGAAAGGCAGCATTGCTTTTACTCCTTCTCCTTTCTCCTCCATTGAACTGGTTACCAGTCACCAGCTGGTGGTGGACAGTCCTGCCTGCCTGGTGCCTCCCTGAGGAGGAAGCAAATGCTCCCTGTGCTGGGCCATCATGGAGGGAGGAGAGTGCAGAGGGAATTTTTAAGCTGCTTGTTTATCAGAGGCTTGGAAATGAGCTGGGGGTCAAAATAACTCAGATGTGTCTGTGCGTTGATGTCCAGCTCTGTTTAACAGCAAAGACAGCTGTAATGTTTGCACAAGGCAGAATCTTAGCTGATCAGTTATCTTACTTTACCCTGCAGGAAAAGACCAACAAGAGCTTTTTTTTTTTTTTTTTTAAATGGATGCGTGGTTCTACAATATATAAACAAAATTTAGTCAGAAATCTTGAACAATAATCACACTGTAAGTTGTTTCTTTGTTTTTGTTTCAGGGTTTTTTATATCCTTTTTAGTGGAGGGGTTGTTAATGTCTGGTACCGTGGGACAAGAAAAAGGACTAAGCCTGAAAAAACCCACATCATCTCCTAGGACTAGAGTCTTCCTTTGGTTGTTATTCCTATTGACTTCACTAGATATTGTCCAAGTGGAGCTAAGCACGGAACTTGGCCTGCTGATTTTGCAAGCCTAAGTTTAAGTTTCATGTGTGCTCTTACGCAGTTAAGCAAATGACTATTTCTAATGCGAGATAAATGCTCTCCACTGAGATGTCTTGAGCCTGTATTTGGCTGCTGTAGCTTTTCCTCTGTTTCCCACAAAAACCTCTCTGTCTGACCACTGGGTGTCAGTGAAAGACTGTAAGTAATTTTCTGTAATTAAATATACAAGCATTCCTCTTAGGCTCTGTGGGTGTTCTTTAGTTAAGGTGGCCTGGGCAACTTTAAGAAAGCTGACTGACTCATACACGAAGAGTGTATAATAACTAGGAAAATCAATTCAGATCAGTAAGTTGTTCCTGAATCAATTCATTGTTCTCTACAGAGTAATTCATACAATCACGGGCAGTTATGAAATTACAGAAAAAAAAGTTTATCTTCTTTTTTTCAAGTAAAAACACTATTCCCAACATAATACAATCAAGCAGTACAAAGCTGTCATATTTTACTGTGTTCATGTTCCTTGTGCATTAGCCACAAATGTGTAACTGGAGGTCCCAGTCCTGAAAGGTGCTGTCCTCATGCATGGTGGTCAGTAGGAAAATGCCCTTGTAAATGTTGAGAATTCAGGGTGCTCCACACCTTAATGTCAAACCTATTTTTGAGGCTCTGCCCACTTTCACCAAGGGGAAAAAATTCTGCTGTGGATTCTTTGGCAGCCTGGCCTCAAAAGATGTGAATATCTGATGTAAGATAAGACACAAGGTGAAAAGTCAGTGACAGCTTTTTTTTAAACTGAGGGGAAAAAAAAGAGTTTAATTGAATGGAATGGGTAAATACATGTATCCACATAATAGCATCTGTATTTGTGTATCATATTTATTTTGCGTTGAAGTTTATTCCAATTTTCAATACGCTGAAGGTGTAACAGCATTGAAGAGGCTGTTGGAAGGAACCTTAAGAGTTTTGGAAACTTGGCAGGAAAGAAGCGGCCTTTGGGAGCTGGGCAGGTGTCACAAGCATTTGGGGTTATGTAATACGCATGTTAGTTGTATCCTGCTGTGAAAATGATCTGCTGTCAAGTAACCGAGTGCTTCAGTGTCAGGCTGGTCCTCCCTCTTTAGGTTTCAGAGTTCTCTGACCATTGAAATAAGTTAAATAGTCCGATTCCTGCGATCTGCTGCTCCATACTGCTGATATATCTAGGAGGGTACTGCTGCCTTTGCTCAAACTCTACTCATATTTTAAGGACAGTTTGCAAAATTAAAGCATGCAAAGGTTAATTTTAAAATAATTTATTTTCATGGTCATTCCTTCAAAAAAAATCTGCAGCAAATTCTTTGGCCATACAAATAAAAAATATATTGGACTTCTGTTTAGAGTATAACTATAAAAGAACAAAACAAGATTTGCGCCAAAAGTTTTCCTTTGCACACTACAAAATGGAATTTCCATGAATTGCCCTTCTAGGTATTTTTACTGTTTACAGAGTGGATATTAAAAGGCACAGATATCTGAGATCTCACTTGAGACATAATTGTGTTATGGGAGAGCTGCCCTTGGAGCAAGGGTTTATCTAAACTGAATCTAGTGTAAAAATCAGCTCAATTTCCTGCGCTGTAGGTATACACACCCCGGCTGCCTAAAGGAAGGAAAAGTAATAGTCGAGCACTGCTGAATTTCTCATTTTTGCCCTGTGCTCTGCACAGTGCCTTGCCCGCTGCTGGGGGGCTCCGTGTTCGCCGCTAGAGGCCCCTCGGTGCTAAGGGGATGCCGCGGAGGCATCTCCCAGCTCCTGCCCCTACCTTTGTGGGCTCAAGTCGTGCTCATGAGAAAGAGTTGCAAAGTTTCCATTCTTTTCACTGCGGTAACAGCAGGTCTGCAGGTCAGAGACAAGGTTTCTAGGCAACCAAAATCAAGAATCAGTGTTCTTTTACATACTTTGACAATAACAGCGTTCTACCAAAAGAAAAAAGAGCATTTTTGCTTTACTTGAAAGCTGAAGTGCTCAGCCTGTACCTCCTTAGGTGTTCTAGTGCAATGAACTACATGCTTCAATTACAAGAATTTCAGTGACTTTGTTTAAGTGTTTACTTGGACATGTTTAAGTGGGGCTTGAGAAGTCATGCTGTTCCGACTGGAGTGCTAAAAAAATTACTTTTTTTTTTTTAAGTTTTCATTTTGGCAATGAAATATAAAGATTCTTTACTGTTCTATTGTCATTTATAGCAGTTAGAACATTAAATACTTTTCTGCTTTAATAGGATATAGTATTGAGAGTGTTCTGCGCGTAACATGCTCTCAAATGTTTCAGATCAAAGTCTATAAACTTAATGTCTTTCAACATTAAGTATTACAGATAAGCTGGAGCCACTGTGCATTCACAAAAGTGATTTCATTAGGCCTAAACAGATCACATCACAAATTAAATTTGTATAGTGGCAGAGTACCAGCACTCTGGCAAATGTGTGTATATTGAATTTGCAGACCAGAAAGCTAATATATATTTTTTAAAAAGGTATCATCTAGGACTAATATTTCTTCATATATGTAAAATATGATTAATTTTAAGTTAAGCTGCTCAATGACAATGTCATAAGTTATTACTGTTGTGCATTACCTCAACATATTACCTCTACAATGACTTCAGAGATGAACTTCCACCCAAGTAAAATAAATGAAGGTCCAGGTGTATCAGAATTACATTTATTGGGAAATTTGAATAGGCTTCTCGCCTGTGAAATGATGCAGTACACACTTACCATTCTGTCCTAATTTATTCACTTTTAATAAAAGACACCGATACAAAGGAGACCTGTGGACTCTCGAGCTAAAAACTGCAGTTTGAGAGAGCTTGACTGGTGGCGGGGCTCAGCTTTAACTCTGTGCTGATGAGAAAATCAGTTTGAATGACGAGTCGCATCAGTCGCTGGGACCTGGGGAGCAGCACAGGCTGCCTCTGGGAGTACCCGTCCTCGCTCCATTGCCCGGCCTGCTCGCCCCAGCAGGAGGGACCCGGGCAGGGTGACGGCAGGGCAGCTGCAGGAGCAGCTCTTCTGGGCAGTGCATTGCCGCATGTATTTTTTGTTGCTGGCATTGCAGCGATGTGGCTCTGTGGGAGCCCAGAGCCATGCTGCCCTCTCCTCAGCCGCGGGATGGAGGAAATGCGGCTTTGCTGCCGCTGTCTTCTGACTCATCCCACATCTTCTCATTTGTGGGGAATGTGGGAGCCCGCTTCTTGCTATGTGTTGGTCTGGCATCTAGTAACATGAGCCCTCATCCTCTTCCGGGCCTGCAGGCACCATGCTTATGTACATACATGGGAAAATATTGCAAAAGAAGGGAGTGTTAAGGCGATTATCAGGAGGCCATTTGCTGGACTTGGTCATGGCTCCTGCCAAAGTGTGAGGGACATCCAGAGGACTACACAAATCAGGGGAGTAGCACTACCTGCAGCCACTGTGCGTGCGTGTAAGTACGCCTTGCAGGAATGTCTGAGGTTGCATCCACGTCTGTCAGACAGCAAGTGCGTTGTCTTAAGCACAATTCTGTGGTAAAACTGTTGACCACATGGAAAATAACATTTCCAGACCAGAAAAGAAAATGTTCTCTCTCTGAATTCATAAGGTTTTACTCATTTCAGTAGCATACTGTTAAATTAGATCAGATTTTTCAGGAAGAACCCATTGTTTCCAGAGAAGGAATCACCTTGTGCTATTTTAGACATCTGTGACTGAAGACTTTTATTCTACATTTTATATTGAGGTCAACCATAGAAAAAAAATTATCTAGAAATGAGTCATGGGTTTTCACAATGAAGGCAATTAATTACTGGACCATTCTGACACGGGTTGTGGTGAATTTTTCATGACTAGGGTTTTCTATCAAAGTATAATGTTTTTATAAAAGACATGCACTTATTCCAAGAAGAATTAATTTGGGAATGTCCTATGACCTGTGCTGTACAGGATATCAGTTTCAGTTACTGCAGTGGTCTCTTCTGGCCTTATGATTTATGAGTGTATATGTATGCATGCATTTGCTTCAGTAGTTATTTAAAATGTTTAATGTTTGTATTTTCAGTGTTTTCTTTCATAAAATTAAACCTTTTGTGGTGGTGGCACAAGTCATGTTTCCCTAAAAGCAAACAACATAGAAACAATTATTGTCTTTGGCTACTTTGAGGCTGAATAAATAAACCTTTTAATTAAATCTAAAGGATTAGTGAATGTAAAAGGGAATAAGAACAAACATGCAAGTAATTTTAAAAGATCAGAAATACAGCCAGCTAACTTCAAAACATAATGTTTATGAAGGACAAAAAAGTGGCTTAAGTTTTAAAAGTGAAAGTTGAACCAAACAACAAAATAGCCCCCTACCACTTTCCAGTGTTAAATTAATTAAACATTTTTAATTATGCCATGAAAACTGGGGAATACTGAAATCTGACACAAGCGGTAGTCTGCTTCAAATAATACTTTGTTTAATATATGCAGTTTAATATAAATACATATGCATATAAACATGAAGAATCACCTTAGGAAAAAGAGTAAGTCTATCTCCTAGGAAGTAATGTTTACCTAAAAGAACCCCAACCCTATATATCTATAAATGTAAACTTTATAAAGCTGACAATGTGTGCAGACAGCTTGTGGCTGTTGTGAACGCTTTCCTCCAGGTGAAGAGCAGGCCTGGCAAACAAAAGCTGGGACTGGTCCATAACTGTCTTTTGGGTCAGATGCCCCATCCCCTGAGGCAAGTGGGGGCAACACCTCTCCAGGAAGCAACGTATCCATCATCTCTCTCTCCTCAACTAACAGGATGATTGTAAACCAGATAGTGGAGAGGCTGGTCTGCCATTGCCAATCCTGATAAACTAAACCTCCCCTGGGAAGTACCACATGTATTCAATGCATGCAGTGCAGCATCCTGACCTCTGGATCCCACACATATATTTGCAGAGGCACTTCATGGGGAGACATGGAGTGGCGGTGGCTCTCGCCTTTCACTTGGGCTCTGGCAGAGGCCCGCTGCCCCTGGGAACACCCTGTGACTGCCACTTGTCAAAAGCAGTGACCTACTAGGAGGGCTTTGGCCAGAAACTGCCTGCCAGACTGGGAAGCAGATGCTCAGCTGGTGTAAGATGGGAAATGTCACTGACAAGTGACATTGCTTTCTGGCTGCCTGAGGTTCTGCCTACCACTCAGGAGCACTCAAGGGCTTTCTGAGACTTTTATCAACCTCCCTTACCCTTTAAGTGAAGAAAGTTTTTGGCAGTAGGGCGTGGGTCAAGCTTTCAAACCGCTCCTCAAGGGTTCAGTATTCTGTATTAATGGAAAAGATTAGGTACACCGTACTTAATACTGCTGTATTTACTGGTGAGGTGTAGATTGATAGGTACTGTGTAGGGACATAAGGAAACTGTGTTTTCCAGTTTTCCTTGCTCATTTGCTATCTCTCCATCATTTCTTTCAATTAAAAGATTAGTGGCAGTTTAGTTCAACCACTATGGTATGAAGTTCCTGCTTCTCTAATTGCAGTTGAGGAGGGAGTAGGGATAAAGAAGTAATCTTGTCGGTTTGGAGAAGGAATAGCTATCTTCTAGCAAGTGATCTTTACCCTGAACTCTGCCATGGCCACTAAAGATTACTATTAAATGTGCCAAGAAGAAAATGCAGATTAATATTTGTATCTCAGTATAACCTACTGGAATAATACTTATGCATTTTAAGGGTTTAATTGAAGCTCGTTTGTTGCCAATGTATATACTTATTTGTTTTAGCGGAAATAACATCCTCTTAAAGTGAGTATTTGGCTAGTTATTTGGCCTGCCTCTGAGAGCAAATCCTCTGAAGGAGCTGCAGATCACAACACCCAGGCAAGCAGCTGCACACAGAAGGGTTATTTTCTTGGGCTTTCTTTTACCTTTTTAATCCTCTTACTCTTTTCTTGGCAGAATAGTGGGGTTTTTTTTACAGCTGCAGAATGGTCCATCCTTTATAGGATATATGACTGTTTCTTGAAAAAGGATGTTATGCCTGCAAGTTGTCTAGGTCAGTTTATAAGTAACACGGGTAATATATGTTTAAATCCTCACATCTGATTTGGTAAATTTAGTCTTACCAGGCCACCTGAATTTGGGCTAGTTAATTGGTGGAACTGTTTCCATAGCCTTATTATATACAATGGGGCTGCTGCTTCTCTTTATTGAGGTAGTTTAGACAGATTTGAAGGAATATAGTGGTCAACTGTACTTTTTTTGTAAGACATGCAGGTGTAGATACAATGGGAAATGCTTTCACTGACTTTCTCGAACGGCTGGATAGGAAACCTAGTTACATTACTTAAATGTAATATGTCAGCAATAGCTCTAATTTTCTCAATGGCAGGCAAATGAAGCATTTGTTTCAGTGTTTGGCGTTAAGATTCTAAACCCACTGATTTCCTTGATTTATCTTATTCATACATCTGTGTCCATTCTTTAAGGCTGCTCATGCTGGTTTCATGATCATAAGCTTAGAAACTAAATTCTCCGTGATAACACGGGTGGCATTCAGGTACCCGAACACCAAAGTGACTTTAGCTGTTCATTAGTGATGCTAGATCCCTTCATTCTGAGTAATTCAGTCACTTCCTCGGATGAAATATTAGAATATGTTATCTTCATACAAATGTACGCTTCTGAGGGAAAAACAAGCAAACAAAACCCAAAGCAATATCATTAGTCCAGTCTCAACTCAGTGTAACTGAAAAACAGCAGCACGTCACAGAACAGAGGTTCTCAGAATTATGCGGAAACTACACAGAAGCTATCAGGAAAGCTTAAGTTAATGATGTCCTGTTGAAAAGTGTCTTTTCTTAGAGTGCACTTACAGAACAACTCATCAGGCTGGAAAATAATAAAATAAGAAGGCAAGATGATAGCCAAAGCTGTTCAGCTGTGGGACATTCACAGAATACTTTAAATTCACACTTTATCTGACGCTTCTCATTTTTGATCCCTGTCTTTGTACATTAACCCCTTTGGGCAGTCATTCATGCACATTTGCAGAGCGACTAAGACAATGTCTACATGTTTCCAGATTTAAAAGCAATCCATATCATCACATTCAAAATGTTGTTTTCAGCAGAGATTAGTGATTAGCTTGCTTCAATTTAAATTTATTTGAATAGTGTTTGAATCTACAGCAGTGGTATCACGAAACTAAAGATTATGGCCTGAATAGCTCATTGCATGTGTTCTTTCTTCTTTCAAAAGCATAGGAGCCTATATTATTTTAAGTATTCCCTAGTCATTGTTGGACTTGCTACTGAAAGTCCATGGACTCTTTCCCTTTAAGTCAGTAAACCTAAGTCCTCTTTTCTTCTTTTCAATTAAAATGAGATTAATCAGCTTAAATTCTTTACTTCCTTATGCCAATGTGTCAAAAAAAGGTGCCATTAACTTCATAAACAAAGTAGCTTCTATATCAAGTTTCCTCCACCTTTGCCACAGTAACGATGGAGCTGGGAAAGACAGACTATTGCTAAGATTCTTCATCGTGATATGGAAACTGTATCCCTGGCATCTTCATGGCACCACTCAAGTTCAAAAAGCTGGGCTTTCTCATGCGCCGGTCTCCATCTGCAATCATTGTGGCAGCACAGGGCGATGCTGCGGGGGAACAGGCATAGAGACCCTTAACCTTTTGCCATTGTGAGCTGGGTTATCTATACAGCGCGGTCTTGTGCTGTGCAGAGCTGCTTTTATGGGCCTGAGGTCAAAAGAGTCAGACTGAAGCTTCAGTGAGGGAATGTAAGCCTTCCCTCTCATGTGGCCTGGGTGGATTGCTGCCCCAATGCAGCCAACCAGCTGTGGCTTTCGGAGCTAATGCAGCCAGTATCCGCTTGTGCATCTTTCCTTCATCCTTCACTTTGCTAATATTTCAGCATTTTTTTATCATCTCCCACTTTCTTATGAAAAAAAGTAGGTTGCCGAACAGTTTCTATTAGCTTTGTGCTCAGTAATCACTATGGGGTTATTTCTTTATTAGCAAAATGGGGTAATGCCATTTAGTCATGCCCCCATACTGCTTTATAGTCTGGAAATATGAAACATTAAACATGCATGGAGCGGTATTAACCTTGTAAGCTCATCTGGGCAAGGATTGCATCCAGCTTTGTTTATTCTAAAAATAACATTTTTCTTAAAAAGGATTAAAGTTCCTTGAGTGCCTTCCTCCCCTGCCAAAGCAAACCCATAAAAGCAAAGAGATGCCAAGCAATGGGACATTTCTTACTGATATCCTTTCACAGCATATTTTCCTTGACAATGGCAGATTATATCTTTTCAAGAAATTTTTGCCTTCCTCAGATAAAGAAACAGAACACCCTGAATGTGTTATTCACTTTTGCTGACTATTACAAACTCTGCCTTAAAACCTAAAACCCACCAGTGAATACTGAGTCCTGACAGATGGTTGCAGCCTGTGTGCAGTGTGTTTATCTGAGGATGAAGTATGAAGTCATACGTGTGTGTGTATGTCTGTCATGTATCTTCACTGGGTGTTTCTTGCTCACCCTTTAAGTATCAGCTTATTGAGTGATAAACAAAGTAGAACATGGAATTTACCTGGCTGTTTTCATTAAAAATTGTTTCTCATTTGCAATTATTGTACCGTTTTTCTCTTTGTGGGTTGCTGTGTTCTGAACTCAGGGTGAAGGGTTTGAGCGCAGGGATTTGTTTTAAATGCAAAAAGGAGGCCCCAGACATGGTTTAGGTCTTCAGAGTGCAAGACAAACTTAGAAATTTGTGCAGCCCCTAAAGCAGTTAAGTCTTGCTTTTGTTCATGTCTGCTAAAGGTCTGTATGCCTGCTCTGCTAAAAGGTGGAATACTGAAGAAATTCACAACTGCCTTTAAAATATATTTTATTAATATATACACTATGAACTATCATATCAGGGCATAAACAGAGCACCAAATGGGACTGCCAAAAATGAGAGCTGCTTTTTATTAACCACTAATAGGATGATTGCCAAAAACAGAAGTCATAATCATATGAGACAACTTCAGCTCTCCTTTCATAAATTGATAGTGATATACTTTTTCTTTTTAGGCTTTTGCTTCTATGACTTTGTAGCACAAATTACCACACTTCTGTGGTGCTGTATGACTTACAATTAATCTTCCTGAATGAGAAATAAGAAGCAACTCCGCTTTTTACTGAGAGAGGACTTGGAATGCTCTGGCCTGCCCATATCCCTTACCTTGCAAATGATTGATATCACTGTGGTTTCATGCAGTGAAATAATCACTTATGGAGGAAAATGGGCTGTGTCTAAAGAAATACAGACTGAAACGATCAGGGTGTAAATAATACTGTGTTTGTCATCAAGCGTGACTGGGAAAAGGTCACGTTATGCCAAGATTTGCTGTAAATTGTTTGGATTTGGATTTGGGTTTGGGTTTACAGCTGGCAAGCTCGACAAGGTTTGGAAAACTATGGGTGGGAAGCCACCCTTAGGGTGCACAAGTGAAGGGTGGCACAGAACAGTGATAAAGATTTTCTCCTGATCAAAAAAGTTTCTGTAAAAACAAGATTTTGTTCTCTTGAGGAAAGAATTGTATTATATTTTCATTTTAATCAACAGTTAAGTTACTGTTATGAGGTAGACTTAAACTGGACAGCAATGTGGTTACTGAAATATTTCCCTGTGAAAGGAGGGAATGTCTTGTAGTGGTGAATGTTAACATTCTTTAAACACTGTACTAGCCACATTTTCTTCTGTGCTTCTAACTGTATATTCTCCAAATGGTGACACATAACTTTGCGGATCTGTTGTCATCCAGAGAAGCAAGGTGTTACTGATAGAATAAAAACCCTACTCATTAATGTAGAAACTTCTCACCTGCATGCTGAAAATACAATCCATTGCAGGATGTGGAAGCACTGTTACAGGACACTACTGCATGTTGCCATCACTGGCTCACTTTTCTAAACATGAAGGTGAGTACCATCACACTCAAACAGTAAAGTCTCAAACTGTATTTAAACACTTACTTTGTTACAAAAAATATTACAAACTGCTAGATGAGGGCATAAGAGAGGTGCTGATAAGATTGACTGAAAAGACTGGTGTTTTCTGGTTTTTTTTCAAACCAGTAACAGGATAATTGCCAGATAACTGCCTTAAGATACCTGGTAGATTTTATGAGAACTTGTAACATGTTACAACAATTCAGGTGACCTGTGGTTTTACTGTGCAAAACAGTAGAGAAAGGGACTAGAGCTATACTCAGAATAGATGCAAAGACTTGCCTGTATCAAATGGTATTAATTTAGTCACTCTTCAAACTGTCTTTTCACCTAGGTACCTCTGAATTTATCAAATATTGTGTAACTGTGATGAGCAGAACAGTGTTTTAATTCTGTCATGTAAAAACCCATTGCACACAGTGAAAATTGCCTTCGCCTGTCTTTAGAAATTTGCCCCTTGATAGAGTCTTGTAGTAAATTGAGAATTTGGCTCATTGGAAATACAACACTAAAACTGGAGACTCCAGTTCATTAGAGATTCTCAGCTCTTATAACACCAGAGTGCTCTGACCCATAGTTCATAAGTTATTACCAGATTTGGATTAAAACATAAAGAATATATTAGACAGACTATGTCTAAACATTAATGCTCCCAATGGATTTAGAAAGATCTACGAAATATGGTCTTTAGGTTGTTTACCCTGCATAGAAGGGGGGATTAAGGCTAGAAAAAATGATTCTGTGAAGTAATTTTGATCCAAAATCCACCAGAGTCAATTAAGATTTACATCGTCTTCAGTAGGCGTGGTATCAGCCATTAAGGCAGAGTGAGATTCAACTGTTTAATTAGTATAATACAAGAAAAAGTAAGTTGATGCACAAGTCTAACACTAAAGTTATAAATTACAGAAGTATACAGTCACTATTTGATGCCTCCCACTATTTCAGCTTTGTTGGTGTTTGCTATATATGATCATATAAACCCTTCTTTTACAGAACATTTATTTTGAGAATGTTTGATCTCTATTTATGATTTTTAATCTTTATATGGCCTGCACAATGCTCAAAAACTACCATGTTAACAATGAATTTTCACTTTTCAGTTACAATGTGCAGATGCTTATCTCCTTATGACACTTGTGGAATAAACAAGCAGCAGTGTTACCTGTCAAAACATAAAAACAGTGGGCACCTGAGATTTGTGTAAGTGCCATACAGCCAGCCCATGTTTTCCTCAGTTATGAGTTCAGTGGAAATGTGATACAAAACAAAGCAAGAAAGAAGCAAAGAAGGAAGGAAAGAAGGAAAGAGAGGCCTCATGGTGTTGTGGTGCATGCTCAAGTCTCATCTTCACCCGCCTTACAGTATAAATACAATTTCTGCAAGTAGCTGAATAGGGAACCTGAGCTTGCCATGGGGCTGGGAAGCCATAGCCATGGCTAAACTATGGACCATTCCCAGAGAGAAGCCTTCCCTTGTTTTAGGTTAGGTGGTGCATGTCTGGTGACTGTTGGCTGTATGAAGACTTTTGTATGCAGCTCAGAGGGTCAGAGAATCTGGCCGCTCCTCCTCACCTAAAGCATCAAAATCAATGGAAGTTTTACTTGGAAGCTAAAAGTAGAGTTTAAGCCAATCTAAGACTGTGAATGAAAATGTCTTCTAAAGTATATTAGCCATTCTTCTCACTGAATATGCAAATTTGTTTAGTAAATACAATCTTTGTGTACATACTGCTATTTTCTAAATATTCAAGTAAAGAGAGTTTATCGTGATTCTTTTAAATGACTACATCTCAGTTTCTTTTAAGTCTCCCTTTTTAGGAATTGTTTTCTAAGGATTCAGCTTGAACGAAAACTTCTTCTTCTGGGGAATACCAACCCCAAGGCCAACGGGGCATGAGGAACCCAGTCTAGACTGTCTGTGAGGCGTCTTAATGGTATTTCCGAAGTAACAAATCTTTGCTCTCGATCTGATGTGTTCAGGTTTTACTGTGAAACATCACTTTTCCTTAGAGAAGTCAGACTCTTTTTCTCAATAAATTTTTCCCCAGGGTTAGTTGTTCTCAGGAAAATTTTGGTCAGTCAAGACTTTGGTGGAAAAGACTTTCTGCTGGAAAAGACTGTCTATTTAAAAAACTCAGACAATTTTTTTCAGCACAGTAAGGCTCACTAAAATATTTTGTTTTAATAATGACATGAATTTTCTATATTTTATATTCATCTGTAGCACTTAGACAAAATTGTATATATTTCCATGCTTTCAGTTTTCATGAAATCACTTATTTGGCCTAGCATAACTTTAAAACTTTCCAGCTTCCATGGATGGAGAGATCATTACAAATTCTTTTCCATTGATTTGGAAAACATTTTATTAATCCTAAAAAAAAAAAAAAAAGAAAAAAAAAAAGAGTCTTCATCTTACAATAGTGAAGCTTTTGGTTTTTTGTAACTGTGAAATCTCTCTCTCTCCTCTGTTTTATTCTCCTCACCTTTGTAAAATTTCCCCAATTAGCATGGACAATTTACCACGCAAACCACCTATCCAACTGCATAATGATCTACTATTCTGTTTCACTCATTCATAGAGGTATCTCGCTTCCCACAGTGAAACCTAAGTTTCCATACAATTCCTGTTTCAGATCTTCTCCAGTTTGCATAATCTAGTCCACTTTTGCTCAAAAACAACATGCAATTTTTTTTCTTTTCAGCAGAAATACGGGCATTTCACACTCACAATGACAGTGTATATAAATGCAGATTGGTGTCTCCTTTTCATTAGGTTGTATTCCCTTTCCCTCTCAGAAGGTGATTTCACCGTACCTAACCCAGCGATAAAGCCCTCTCTAGCCAAGGGGCGTAGGCAGACTTGAAGACTCCAGCTTCCTTTTCAGTAAGCGTGGAGTTTTTGCCCATTTCTTATTACAGAATATCATATGCTAGAGCCCAATCAAAAGAAGCTTATTAAATTGAATGGGATTTTTTCCATAGCCTTTTCTAGGTTTTGGATCAGTATCCACAGAAAACCGTCTAATAAATTATAGAGTAATTGATAGTCGATGACAAGAGTTTCAAATGCAGGCTTGCCACATCACTGCCAGCACTGCCTTGAAGAGATAGGAGCTATATAAATCTAGGAATAATGAAATCATCCATTTTTTCCAGAGGCAAATGCAATCCAGAATTGAAGCTGTGAAACCACATCTGATGCTAGACAAAGGGAATATTAACATACTTCTGTTTCCAACTATAGGGGTATTTCTTGAATTGTGTGTTCTTATTCTTGCCTTTCAGCCAGCTTTTTTCAAACCCAGCTTTTCCAAGTGAAGCACTGCACTGCACAGGTGAGAAAAAGCTGATGTAAATAGCTTTAGTGGTAGTTCATGCAGCCAGACACCAAGGCTTTGCTGATTTCATGGGTGTCTGAAATCCAGTGATCTCAGAGGCAAAATATAGATATTCTGTTGCTAATACTACTTCATTCATCAACCTTTGTCATTTTGAGTCATTATTTTTGTGATACCTGCTTTTCTGGAGTTCATTACTTTTTTGTTGAGTTGCTACTTTTATCTTCTGAAAATGTTCATTAATATGAAAATATTTACTCTGAAAGTTCAAATATTTGTGGTTGCATATAGCAACATATTTGTACAATCAGACAAAAGAACTCTGACAGCAGAGTTGCTTAAACTGTTTATAGTGATAAATCTTGTATGTTGGATCAGGGTTCCCACTTTTATGCACAGGAATTCATACAAACATTATAATATGGATGTATGAAAATTGGAAAAAATTTAAAATGAAAGATTAAGGATATACTTTTGCATTAGATTTGACGGAGCAGATCTGTTTTTCTTGCCTAGTTACTTTGATCTTGAAAGGGTTGCTCATATTCCCAAAATATGTTCACAGAATCAGGACTTCTCCCCAGAAAAAAAAGTAAAAATGACCTTGGGAGAGTTAAAAGACAGTTACTACACATCAGTTTTAACTTGCAAGGGTGCACAGCCACACATGGCAAGTGTCATATTATACACATGAAGTGGAATTTGTGGATATTCTTATTATTTATGCCCTCATTTCTTGAGAACCTCTGCTCTGCAGCAAGTCAAAGACGGTAAGTTCTATTACATGGTGCTGCCATTACACACAGATATGTATTTCATCATTCAGTGGGTGAAAAAAAGAATAAAAACTACACAGAATCAATATGAGTGTTGTAGAACCTTTTAATTTTCATTATGATTTTCTGTAGATATTTTTGTTTCCTGAGAATAGAAAGCTTACCGAAAATGAAATAAAGATATTCTACCACAAGTAAAAGACAGGGCTTGATTGATAACTTGTCCCTCTTTTTTTTCCTTTTTCTTTTTTTCCCTAAATAGTTGTTCACCCATTTTGATGAAATTATCCAAAATTCTATGTAGAGCAAAAAAGATGGTCAAACCATCCCTTGCTAAGTGCAACGACCTCACAGGGTTATGGTCCTTAGGTCTCACACAAAGAAAAGGGCAATAGGCTTTGAAGCAACCGTGAAGAATGGGGGCAGGGGGGAGAAGCATAACTGAAGACCATATACAGACACTGGATGGTGCACCAATGGAAGGAATGTAAAAATCGCCATTTTATTATCATAGCGGTGTAAGACGAGTACTATGATATAGACAAATTTGTGATGCTTTTGGGGCATCTGACCTCCGTTAGTTTCCATGGACTGTTTAAAGCAGCAAACATTCATCTTCAGAGATCCCTGTTATAAGATATGCATTGAACAATGTCAGCTTGAATTAAACTCATGTGATGAAAACACCAGGTATCTAAATTACATCCTATTCACGTGCTTAATTTGTTTGTATGACCTGTAAAGTGTATTATTTTTTTTTTAAATACAATATAAATGCCCTGAAGCCCTTCAAAAGGAGATTAAGTCCATGCTTAACTGTAAATGCTTTTGTGGATTTTAGTCAGACCCTATAATTTATGTGATAGTAAGTTATTTTACGTACTGTATGATTATTATAGATTGCTAAAAGAGACACATCTTTAAGAAAATTAAAAATAAATGAAAAGGTTATTTTCTTAGTTGGTGGCAGACATTCAAAATCTGCTTGTAAATGAGTGTATTTTTAAAACAAAATACAAAGGATCCCTTTAAGTATATGTTTTCTTACCTTGAGGCTTAGACTGAAGTTTTTGTGTATGATTTGTTGATACAAAGGTTAGATCTGGCTTAAAAAATGGCAAAGTATCTTTACGTAAAGTCCAAATACGTCAGTGTTCATACACTACCCCTTTCTAAGACCTTGCAGAACCCAAATCAAAATGTTTATTTAAACCTGTTCCCTCACTTCAGAAAGCCAAAATAAGAAATACAACAAAATTCAAACTGCAACACCTCAGTTGGATCTTTTTCCATGACGGTCAGGCAAAAAAGCTGTTTCTAACATTTTTACAAGAAACCAGAACTCTTAGCTTATCTTGGTACATGGTATATTTCCATGAAAAACTGCAGCCTCTGTAAATTTTGTTTTATATGTGTGCTCTCTGTTTGTGTATGTATATGTATAACTTCACACAAACTGTGTGAAAAGATACTGCAGGTACATTGTATGGGAGGTGTGTGTGAATGCTTGAATTATGACCAAATGGTCACCATGCTGTAGTTAAGGTTGTTTTCTGTTTATAAGAAAAATTGTCTAGCTGATGAAAATTTTCAGAATATAACATTAGAGTTTTTAAAGCAACAGAAAAAAACTCAGCTAAGCAATTAAAATTTCTTCCTCAAAATTTATCAGTTTAAATTTATACTTTCTGAGTATCCTGGTGCTGTCAGAAATGGTTGAATGAAAAAAATTTCTGGGTTATGACTTATGTCTTCAGTACAAGCCGTGAATGTATGATCTGTGACACTGCAACACCTTTTTTCAAAAAGGGCTTTTCTTCAGGAAAATACTTATATTTATGCAATCTCCCTAAAAGAAATGGAAAATTAAGTAACAAAAATGTGCAGTTATGGATCAGTTAAAGTTATTCTACCTAACAAATTGAACCCAAGACCTAAGAAACAATAAAATTAAACATCATTCTACATTCAACTACCCAAGAGAAGTATCTCACCAATAGTAACCTTCATATGCCATCTCAGAGCTGTGCTAGGAGAGAACTCATTCTTCAGAAGTCTGCTGCAATCTAGAGCTGTGCACAAGGGATGCTATATGGGACATCTGCTATTTGTAATGCAGTTAGATAGGAATAAACTAAATTTTTTCAATTAATTTAAGGGTAGTAACATCCTGGTTTTGTCTATCTTCATGAAACAGACTTTTCTGGGGGGGAGTTGTGGTGGCGGTTGGCTTTTTCTGAAGGATTGTAGTGATGGAATTTTATATTGATTTTGGATGCTGACTCTGGTTTCTTCCAAAGAAAAAAACCTACCCCATAGTCTAGAACTAGATCTCATGTTTAGATCGTAAAGTGCTGAACATAGGTATATTCTGCTTTGGTTTGGACCTGGCTTTGTCTGTTACTTTCAGGGAGCATAAAATGTTTCTGCTTCTAGGTATTTGCTAACTCCTTCCAGAGTTGATTTATGTATACAACTTATATCCTCCCTTCCCTGGTTTTCCTGGCTGCCTCTATTCTGTTGCTGTTTTAATTCAGAGTGTAAATTCTTCAGTGCAGGGACTGTTTACTTGCTGGGTGTTGGTAGAATGCCTAATCAACAGACATGCTCAAACCCAGCTTCTTGGGACTCCTGTAATTCAGTGATAAATAGGAATAAGGTACTAATCTGGAACCTCAGAATCTTTAAATTGCAAATATATACCTCCTAGATACAACATCATGAAAGTAGCTAGTCTTATCATCCTATCTGGGTTTGGTTTATCTGTGTCCCTAAACTCTGAGCTTATGAGCATGGGTTCTCTCGTTTCCTGTAAGTTGTTGAGATTGAATATCATCCTGCAAGAAGTCACTATCTCTCTGAAAAGACGAGCTAAACTGCTAAAGTGGGAGCTACCTAACCCTTCTTAGTCAAAATCAGCTCCTTTGATCTTAAACAGATGAGATATTTGGTCTTTCTAATCTCAGCTATTGACTGAAAGCTGTTCAATAACTGCTACCAGAAGCTGCTACTGCAGTCAGCTCTGGGAGTTCTGGGGATGCTCATGTCTTCTGGTGGGACAGCAAAGGCCAAAAGAGACAGTAGGTCCATGTCCTGAGATGTATTCAAGTCAAGAGCCTTATGATACGCTATGGCTACCTTCTCTGCTGATACAAAAGGATAAATGTCTGTGAAACTCAATACACTTTTGCCTATTTAAACATTGTGAAATTTGGCCTGCAGTTTGCCAAAAACTGCTGATCTACCAGAGGAGGTTGTCCTCACATTGGATTTTTACTCGTATGTCTTTGAGCCTGTGTGCCTTAAGTTTTAAAGTATGTGAAGTTTATTTTATTGAAAGGAATACTTATGGTGTATAGTGAAAGCATTTGGCTTCTGACTTCTGGCTTTCATTCCACCAGTTCAATCATGAAGTGGTTAAGTGTTATTTATAGCTCTTAGACATTCTTTAAGGATGAACACATCTACTGAAAAAACAGTCTTGGTGCTTGTGGGTAATTTATAGCAATTTTAAAGTTAGGAGAAAACTGTGATCTCATACTACAGGCTAAAAACCTGTCCATTCATTACTGCATGGCAATGGAATTTGGTTGAGAGCTTGACATAATCTGAGGAAGCTGAGGTTCACAGTATCCAGGTACAACGGAGCAGGGAAAGGCTCAGTTACGTTGTGTCCTAAGGAATTACATAACTTTTCTTTCTCCCACTTCTTTTTAATACAAGACACAAACAGAGGATCAGGGGGAAAAAAAAAAAAAAAAAAAAAAAAAGACGTTTTTTTTTTTTTCCAGTGCACTCCATACATTCTTTAATTTAATTAAAAAAATTAATTCCACCAGTGTTAGAATATGTCAGTTTACAGAAAGCAGTAACTCTGGGTTTCAGTAAGATGTTTTTATATTTTAAATCATAGACTGTGAGGGTCAGAAGTTTTTTTTTTTATACCACAATTCATTAGCTGTAATTTGAATACACCTTTACATCACTTTGAGTGCACAACAAAATCCAGTCTTGGTCTGACATCATTAAAAGACAGAAAACCCATCACCTCTATTGTGAAGCTGTCTCACTGCTGACATGCTGCTTTGCCTTAGTTTCAATGTCTGGCTTAAGTGCACAGCTACTGGTTTTAATTAGACCTTTCCTCACTGGATTAAAGAGCTTTTCAGTACATTTAGTAATTTCTTCAGATACTCATACATTGCAAGTCATCTTCCTGTTTATAAAATAGTGAGTGAGCTTCTCACTTTCTCATTGTAAGGCATCTTCTCCAACCCTCAATTTCCTTTTGTGGGTTTTGTGCTTTTTTTAGGGTTTTGTTTTTGCCTTTTTTTCCTTTTTGGTTTTTTTTGGTGTTTTGGGTTTTGTTTGGGTTTTTTTGGGTTTTGTTTTTGTTTTTTTTTTAGCTAAAATGGTCATTCAACATATTTTTTACATATGGGCACAAGACAGCAGAATTTGTCTAACCATTGCCATATGCTGAGTGAATTAATCCTTACTTTTTATTTCTTCTCCTCATGAAGCCTAGGATTGTCTTTCCCTTGTAGTGGCAGGAAACCACAGCCACACAGATGGGCAAGCAAGGAGTTTATGACTCCCATCGTGCTTTGTCCTTAAAACGCATTTCCTTGAAGCCACAGCTCAGGCCAATGGCCAAGATTGGCAGATTTCCCCCATTGGCAGTTCCCTCATTTTTCAGGCAGGAGAGACCCATTCAGTGCTAATAGCCCTTTGACTGCTTTTTCCACACTTTCTGGGCCATTTCCTACACTCCAGGCTTCTATGACCAAATGGAGGGTCTAATTCACGTTTCCTTTTACAAGCTCAGTGTCCATAAAATGAAATGGAATTATTAACTGGACACATGTGCATTCCTGAAACTGTTACCACTTTCAGTTTTGATTTGTCTGTCCCTGTCCCTCCCTCCCCCTCCATTTATGTCCTTTCTGTAGAAATTCCAAAGTCTCTTCACTTTGCTTTATCTAATTTCTTCTCTTTAGCATTTGGTAGATTTATCAAACAGGGCTGACAGAGTTTGTGGAGAGATAGCTTGATTTCAAACAAACAAACAAACATTATTAGTAGTAATCTAAATAAAGATATACATAGATACAATTTATTTTGAAAGAAGAAATTCTGAAGAAAAAGTTCCTGATTTAGACACAGATCCAGAAAAACACCAAAGCACACATATAACATTTTTTTAAAAAATAATTTTGTTGGCTTCAGTAGATTGCATATACTTGAAGCTAAGCACAGGCTTCCATGTTTTCTCTGAAATTTTATGTTGATTAACTCTGCATTCTAACCTGGACTGCAGTGCAGTTGTTCAACAATAGCTATTGAATAACAACTATTATTATTCAATAGTTATTCAACAGTTACTATTCAATAACTATTACAGGATTTTTACAATTACTTTCAGCTTATGGTGATTGTATGAATATAATATATAGCCACAGAGCAATATCTTTCTTCATTAACCTTCTTTTCAATCTTCAATGATTTCCAAATTAAAACAGTGCTCCAAGAGTTTTCTTTATTAAATAAAGTTTGGGGGTTTTATTTTTTTACATCTCAGGCAGTGCACTGTGATCTGGCAGTACCTTACTTATAAAGAAAAATTTTTCAAGAAAAGTAATGAACATTTTCACTCTGTAGTGACCTCTGTTTGCATGACTGGGGCTGTAAACTTTATACAGTTTAAGTTAGGGTTACTTTCCAAATTTGTATGTACAGTTTTTAACATAATGAAGCCTTGTTTTAGCTAGAGTCCCTAAGTACTATTTTCATGCAAATAATAATAAAATATATGCCTAGATAATGAAATAATTCTTTTGTGAATCAAAATGGTGTATTTATGTACTCCTAGAAGTCTCATTACACAGTTTTATCATATTTTTTATTATTGCTTATTTGGTGATAAAATAAAAACAGAATAACAAACATCAAAATAATAACAAAAAAACCCCGGTGCATAAAAGTGTGGTGATGTGAATACTTGCTATGGCTGATATCGTAAGTCACTGAAAGAAGAAAGCATGATCACACATAAAAAGCATGTAGAATTTTTATGTCATACTTCCAATGTCATGGCTTAACAGCCTCATACTGCAAGTTACAGTCTCATCCTGTAAGTCATAGAACACAATCAATTTAGGTGGGAATCAATAAGAAATTTTGTTGCTTAGCACTTCGCATGAATGACATATATCAATGTCATTAATATTTCTAGTTACAGCTGGGGACTGCCTTTGAAATTACATAAGGTTCCTAATTCTCTGAGGCTTTGATTCTTTGCATTTTCCAATCTTAAACTTATCTACTGACCTACAAAAAACATAATTACACAGATTATTATGAATGGAATACTACCTATGTCTTGATGTTGCTTCTGCATCTCCTATGATATGGAAATAATCATTGATATTTTGATAGCCTGGTTAATTTTTACATTAAGATTTGACCTTTTAGACCTGTTGCTGACAATGGTGCTTACTGTAAATCCTGTTTAAAGCTCATTCTGATTTGTAATGAGCAAATACTGGGAAGTAGTCAGGGGTTTTTAGAAAGAATAAAGTGTTCAGTTTCAAATTGTGCCACTTGGAAAGGATCCTCAAAGGATACATTTCACCAGTGATGATGCACTAGATTATATTTTGTTTTAATTATCAACATTTTGTTACTGAAATACAAATAAATTGTAAAGGGAGAAGTGATCTCCTGTTCTGAAAAGTAATATAGAACATTTCTTTTAAATCCTCCTCTGAAATATTTCCATTAAAGCTATCTGTTTTGTTAATCTTGGAACATTGGGATCTATCTGAGATAAATAAAATAACCTGTTTTACTGCTATTCTTTTTTCCTTTCATTTAAAGTGTCTGAGGCAATTTTAATTACCCTTTGCATTAATGCGCAGAGATTCTATTTACAAGAGAAGGTACAAACTTCTCTATTTATTTGACATAGGCATATATGTACCATACGTTATATAGCTATTATGTTCTCAAAGGAGGGCATCAGGATTCAGCTTAGTACTTTAAAATCCTTTTAAAATCTCTCTAGGCTGTGCAGCAGGTTTCATGCTACTAAACAGATTATATGAGGTGTCCATGCTCACTGGGAGCCTGTGCTAAGTTGCATCTTCAGCTTTTGATAGATTGATTCTGGATCTGATTATCAGTTTGGAAAAAGTGTCATCAACTACTTTCTGAAAGAGACTCTCCCTTTCATAGGATCTGCTGAAACTTAAGTTCTGTTCATTCGTTAATTACTTTACAGAGAAATCTTTTGAACAGCAGCAGCCAAAACTGAGTGGTAGCTGAAAATGTTTGCACTCAGGAAACTCTTGTGGCTCTGATAGGCTTATGTGGTCAATGAGAGAGCTCACTAAGCTAAAAATAAAGTTGCTAAGGTTATGAGACTCTCATGTCGTGCAAAAACCACACCTGCCAGTTGGAGAAGTTCCCTCGTACACATGTGCAGAGCCTAGGAGAGATCTTCTGACCAGGGCTGCATTTTTTTGGCATGTTGATTGCATGTCCAGTAAGACATTGACAATGATGGCCTAGCTACAGTAGATGCATGGTCAGTATAGCTGACCAATAAATTCCTGAGTAGATAATGTCTCCAAATGGAGAGAGAAAAGAGGTGTCTTTGTCAAGACAGTGCTCCAGGAACACCCAAAAGACATGTTTAACTGCTTAGAATTTAGCCAGACATTTCCTCTGCTCTCTTAGCTGAGAACAGGGAGTGATGAAACACCTGCACGAAGGAAGCTGTGAGATTCTTTGGATATCTCTTTGATTTTTACTTCCATATATATAACCAATATCTATACCCAAAGGAACCCAGCATCAATTCCTAGTCACTGAGACCCAGGCACTTGCCCTGGCTAAACTCTGACTCCATATGGAGACAACACATAGACAAAACAAGAATGTCCTCAGTCAGGGACAGGCTAAGTGAACAGTGACTTCAGTAGGGCAGCACCTCAGTCACGAGTGACAGTGTGAATTACCTGATAAAAGCAGCTTGTAGCACATTGTCCTGTAAAAGCACTGGTCAGGCTTGACTAAGTTCCCTCAGCTGGAATAAACTCAGCAGAATAACAATCAGTTATTCAGAAAATAGCTAATCACATTTTATTTGAGAAAAATATGCTAAATGATATGAAAGGTGGTGAGAGACTAACTCATGAAAAATCACATGAGGAGAACATCCATTAGAAATTATGCATACCTTAGTGATCATTTTATTGACTGATAACTATAAATAAGAACATAGTGTAAGAATGCACATGCCAGAACAACTCAATGATTCATGTAACCTGGTATATTGCCTCTGGTAGTGTTGCATACCTAAATATTTACAGAAAGATGATATGGAGACGTAATTATAATAACTACCCATATAAGACTGAATTCTGCCATTGTAGGTTATAGTGAATAGCAGCATACCTCTGTGAGTAGTCTGTCTGGTTCTAAATATGCAGTGCTGTGCAATGCAAGAGCGATAGTTTTGCAGCGGAGGGAAAGGAAATACCTTTATGACCTCATATTATCCATTTATACTCTAAGTCATTAAAATGATTGCTTCTTATGAAAGTTATCTTTGCTAGTAGAGGTATATGTCGGCAAATACTCCCTCTGACAATCAGTGTGCTTTGGATCAGACTCAAAACATACATATTATTCAAACGTAACTTTCCTTGACTCCTACTGAATTATTTGCCCCCAAAAGAAAACATCTGACTCTCCATAAAACTGCAGTCAATGGTGAAATTCCTGTCAAGTACTGCAGGTCCAGCATGCTTCTCAGGTTAATTGTAAATTACACGTAATATGTTATGCAAAAATAAGATTCTGTACTAGTAGTTTTCAACCTGTGGTCCACCAGTGAACAAGGAACAAGAGTCTATTGTCAGTAGATTAAATTTATTACACAGTGTCCATTCTGTCAATGGAAAAAATTAGGGGATCTACAAATCAAAAAAAGATTCAACAACACTCCACTGTGTCCACATGTGTAGCATCTAAACAAGTTGACTTTCTGATTGCCAGTTTTAATTATAGAGTAACTTTATTGTTGGCCATGGAAGTTATTTTCTGTAAGTGTTAAGGGTCTCGCTAAGAGAAAAAGGAGTGGAAGAGAAGTATGAAGACCAGATGAATTTCATAAAGCTGCGGTTCACTTCATGCCCACATGTCTAGGTTTTCTGTCTATGGAAATGAAGTTACATTAGCGGGATGATTCATAACAGGGTCTTGCTCTGATGTGACAGTAGGGATGTGGCAGGACTGTATTCCCTGATCAGGGAAGTAGGAATTGCTCCCAGGTCCTGCAATTTAGATTTAGATGAAAATATATCTTGCTATAACGGTTAAGACAGTAAACTTCATCAGTTCAACCAGTTTAATCCACTTTTGCTCAAATACTTTGGTGGCTAATCTGATTCAGACAGTGTGTCATTCTATTTCTCAATAATTTTATTTCAGTTAACCACATTTTGCTAGTCAGTATTTGTTTTTGCAACCATAGTGATGAAATATGTTTATTGGCTACAGATACAAGAATTCTAAGCAGGTGTCTAGCTTTGTCAAATTTCAGTAATAAAGAACATCTCCTGTCCACGCTACTAATAACTGAAATTTAAACAATATAACCCTTTGTTTCTCTGGTATCAAATCATAAACCTCTCAATTTGGAATCGGCCAAGAAGATATGAGAATATTTATCTGCAGTTCAACGTCTCTTCCAGTATTTTGCTATTAATTTTGTCTGATTTTTTAGAAGATTGTTGCAGTTAGTAAGTAACTGGAGTTTTCTTCTGCTGGTCATATCTCCATTGGATTTGGTGTCTTTTGGTATAGGATGGTATCAGTGTAAACTGTTATGATATGGTTATGAGAGTGACATCTGATACTTCGGGACACTAACAATTGATACTTAGGATATATTTTTAAGCTGGTATCGTCCTTCAGTGCTGTTGAAAATATCCTTATAACCAAAGTATTCTCAGGTTCAGAGAAGGTTACTTTCATTACAAAAACCAGTTATCCCCTATCTTGTGTTACAGCAGAGGTAAAAAAGGAAGACTTATTTGGCTTTTATTTTTGTTTTTGAAAACATGGGTTTTGTCATTCTTTGATTATGTATCTTTTTACTTCACTTTACTTTTTTCCAAGTAATCATGCACTCATGAAAATTGTTTAATTTTTAAATTTGTCTTAGCCATTTTAGTGTTGCAAAATGTTGTATAAAATACCTCTTAAAAACTCTGACAAAGAACTTTAAACTGTGTTGCAGAGGAGAGAACATTCTGCTCTACTCCTGCACATTTACATAATCCAACCACCCACAAAGTATTTAGACACAGAGAGTATTCATAAACCCACAGTAATGATCTTTCTGAATCCTTTCTTATTCCTATAATGTACAGTGAAGGTGTTTGGATCTAAAGGAATTACTTTAAGGGGGAAAAAAAAAAGATCAGTACTGCATTGCCTAATTTCTTTTCTTATTTTTTTTCACATGCAGATTAATATCTTGCTTGTCCTTCTGATTCTGGTGGAGAATGAGCTGACTGTTTTACTTAGGTACCTGCTGGTGTTTTAGATTATTTTCTTCCTGAAACTCTAAATGTTTTTTACTAATATTTAAGAATTTTAAACTTTTCACATGTATTTACAACATTCATGGCTCACCATATCAACTATTTACCCAAAGTATTGTGTTTATTGGTATTTCTTAGACTCATCTTTATGCCAACCTGCATGGTTTTGCTAGTAAATACTGTCATGATGGTGATCACAGCTTTTAAATCTGTGTTAGCATATCAAATGACGTTTGTGCCTGTAGTGGAGCTTGGAACACCTCCATTTTGAAAACTGGCTATTTATTTGTACTCTGTGTTTCATATGACTTAATCAGCTTTTAATCTATAACAGCATTGCACCCCATGGCTACAAATGTTTTGAACTACCTCAAGTGGAAATGTCCATATACTCTAAGTTCTAGATATTTAATATCTCTCTTGCCTTCAGCAGCCTTTCTCAATAGCATTCCTGCTGACAGAAATTTGGCCTAAGACCAGAAACAGATACTGAATTCTCAGAAGGAAGTCTGTATTAAAAGGGAGGAAGCTGTGCGACAGAGATGACCTTACTGATATGTTTATCTTATAATGCTTCTTTATTTCCCTTTGACTCTCCTACTTCATTGTAAAAAATTCAGAATAGAGACCATAATATCTCTTTGTAATTCTGAGCAAAACTCTGAAAAACTAGTAAGAAATAAGTGTCTATTATGAAACTAACCCATAGCTAGTAGAAACCAGTGAGTGAATACACAGAGGTCTGGCTATGCAAAAGGCTATAGATATATCTTTTTAAAGCAAACTAGAAGTTAGTATTAGACACACACATCTACGCTTGTTAGTACATATTATTAAGGAATTTTGTTTAACAAACTCATCAGTTACAGTCACCTGACCCATGTCCCTTTCCTGGAGAAGATGATGAGACACCAATTACAAATTTTCTTGATGTTTAATATTCTCACAGCACAGTTTTTATTCAGTAAATATTGGTTATGTGATTGAACTGTTCATCCTTATGGGACATGGAATATTGGATTAATGCAGGAATATTTTTTAATCCCTGATTCATATTTGAAAAAATTTCCTGCCTAACAGGGTTTTAATTTGTTTGTAGCCATTATATTTCTTAACAAGTCAAGATAGAAGATGCTGGAATCTTGCCGTTCAGAGACAAAAAGATCTCCAAATGACAACATACTAAGAGCACATTTGAAAACACAGGCATCTGTGTTTGAATTTGAGCATCTCTATTTGAACATTAACCAAATAGTCTTCAGCAGATATATATATCTCTATATATGAAGGTCATCTAGTTTCCTTTAGCTTAGCTCCATTGTGCATAAGGAAAATCAGCAAAAAAAGTTATTGGGAGTGGAGATATCTTCATGATTAATTATTTGATATGACTGACTCTACTCACCTATATAAATGACAGAGTGAAAATCGAATGGAAATGAGTTACAGAACTGCCAGATATGGCAGTGACAAAAGTAAGATCATCTAACCAATGTGAAAGTAGAATGAACTAAACGTTTCAAAAGTGTTAAAGTATCGGTAACATTTCTGAATTTCTAACTGCTACATTATCATCAGTGTACATATAACTGTTTTATCACAGCATCAAATCAGCATTTCAGAAAGCCCTGACTACCTTTTAACCAGGTGGGGAGAAGTAAGAGGTAGTCTCTAGTTTATGTCTGAATGTTTTTACAGTGTATATCCACAGCTGGCAGTCTTGCTTATGGTCCTTCATCTTAGTCACTTCAGCTGTGGTTTAAGCTGTTTTATTTATCTTTTCCTAAGGAGATATTGAAATGGAGCTAGACTTGGAACAGTGGCTGATTATAATTTCAGCTTGGTTTCAATTTTTGGCAGCCAAATCTGAAGACTTTTGGAAACCTCAAAAAAATATATACAAAGGAGGCTACTAAAAACATTAGTCAATTGGGAAACGTCTCCTTTTCCCAACCACATAGAATGGAATAAAGAATAACATGGACACAACTATCAGTGACATAAATTGTCACTGCATCAAAGTTGATGATGAGACAATAACTTAAATTTATGATCTGAATTATTGTTCCTCTCAGTTTCCCATAAGTAGCTACATTAAAAATCTTGTTAGAGGACATTTAATTTAAAATAGGAATGACATGTGCCCATGGAATTGACTGTACCATATTGAAGAACTACATGTGCTATTTAAATTTCATTGGAAAGATAAGATGCCAGTAAAATGACTGGAAGAATGTAATTTTATTTCTCCCCAGAAATAATATGAAATACTTATAGTGTAACAGTCCACTTGGTAGATTCCTAAAGGATAATTTCCTTTCTCTGTCTCTCTATAGTTCCTTCCATTCCAAGTACTGCATGCTTCTTTTATTTATTTTCCTTTTATACCATAAAACTTGACTGTCACTAGTTATATTTTGTTAGGATACAAAATAGTCCATTCAGCAATTGTTTTGCATTCACACCTTGCATTTCAAAAGAGGAAAAAAGTTACAGAAGAAAGTGCAGCTGAGGACAGGCAATATAATCTGTCTTGCTTGTATTGTATTTGACTCTATGGAAACTAACTGGCACTATTAATGAAGTAAGCTGCACTTCATCCTAAGTAAAGATGGCAGAATTTGAGTACTTTTGAGAGAGAGAGAAATGAAACTGGATAGATCATACTTATGAACACAACATTTTGAAGGTAGAGGATAAAGTAGATTTTCCTCTAGTTTTGAAAAATATTTAGCCTGCAAAATAAGATAGACACATAATTTCCTATCTCAGGGAGTGCCACCCTTAAGGCATGCTGAAAATACTCTCCAGCGCTTATCTCCCTGAACCATAAAAAAAATTGTCATTACATAGAAGAAGGTATCTGCTTAGACATCAATACTGAAGACATCATTATGGTCCCTTTGTCCTTTATATCTAAACCACATATCTTTCCTTTATCTAAAGGAAAGTCTTATATACCTTTTTCATTTTCTACAGAGCAGTTACCAAGAAATTCTTTATTTATTGCATTGATTTAAAGGACTAAGAGTGTGATTTTTATAGATGGGTTCCTACTGACTGGTGGCTGTTTCCAGAAACCACTGACCTTTACAAGTGAAAATACAAAGTATACAAATTATGCAAGCTGATGGGGGGATATAGGACACTCTGGCTCTTGTCATCTGTAATTGCGTAACTCCCAGAACCTCCAGAGTGTCACTGGAGACAGGCTGCATTTGCGCTAAGGTGATGGACCCAAGTCCTCCCGGCATTCAGAGTAGAGGCCCAGAAGTGTGGACATCTCATATAACAATCCTGGTTCTGCTAGTGAATAATGAAATGAACACAGAACAGTCATTTGATCATTTAAACTTAGTTTGCATTGACACAAAATAAGGCAAGTGTATGTGTGTGTGGATATAGGTACAGATATAGATATATGGATGAAGTGGAAAGGTTTTGGTTCTTGGGGTTTTTTGCTTTTTGGGGGGGGAAAGAGTAAATGCCTTAAAGTCTTTTGTTATCAGGCTTACATTTGTCAGTGAAATGAATATCCATGTCTATGCTGTTCCAGCCTCCCAAGAGCAATTCCCCAATAATGTGGCAGTAGTGTCTACATTGGGTGGAACTGGCTCTGTTAATGCAAGGCTCCATTACCCTTTCCTTCAAAGTAAAACTGCTGTTATTTTTGTTGGCCACAATAAGACCCCACCAATACCTGCTGTTATTTTTTTTTTCTATTTCACAGAAACTCCATGAACTGAAGTTGGAAGAAAGATATAACTTGTAAGCTAACATCCTTGCATTACTGGATGTATACTAATATATATGACTAGTAGGACCGGTCTGGGGCAACAATGCTGATCCAAGGATTCCTAACACGTTCTAAAATGTTAGATTCAATTTGTACTATTAACAGTGGTAGTGCAAATAGGATGAATTCCTGAAGACTTAGCACAGTATAACTGGGAGCTATATATGGTCCTTATGATCCTTATCTTTTCACTTAATGAGATAGAGAATGTTAGAGCAACAATCTAAGTATCAACAATAGAGCTAGTATTTGTGGGTCTTTATCAAGTAAGACATTATGGATTTCACAATTTTTTATATTATTGGACAGTACACCACCTCCCATCAGGATAATATTTAGCATAACTCATAGGATGAAATGGCCCTGAGGTGGAAGCCACATCCACAACCCCAGTGACACCAGCACCAGCAAGGGGCAGTCAGTCTCTCTGTACGGCAGACACCTGGTGGAGGCTGAGTGCTGGTGCTGGGAATGAGCCCTTATACCAACACCTCTGATGGGGCCACAGCATGCATGTGATGTTGGCAGTCAGTGAGGTGTAAATGGGTGAAGCTGCCCATGATGCTGAGATGTAAGACGTAATGGTGTGGACTTTATGTTATGTCACATTCTTGCTGATGTCCACTGCCAGCCCACTGCCTCGGCTAGTGCACTCTTCTGGGGCAACTGCCCACAGCAGACAATATGTACACTTTTTCCTATTCTGAAACTGGCCCCTGAAAACGTTAGTTCATGCCATCAACACAGATGTTGGCTGTCACATGAGAGTCACTTAATCTACTTAGTTCTACCTGTCTGTGTTTCTTTACGTCACCACCAGTGTGGAGGACATAGAATCCATTAAGCAATAGTGCTTATATTCTGGTCTACATGTGTATAGGTAGAATCTATATGCCTGCAATTTTTTCAATGCTATATATGCATATAAAGCCTCATAGTTAGTATTCATTAATTTGTTCTGAGATTCTGAAAGATGCTACACAAAATAAACTTCTAGCATACCTTGCTCTGTTCTCTGTCAGCATTGCATTCTCCTTTGTTTCACCTTTGAGCAAAGAATGCTATGAAACTCCATTCTTTATGGCAAATTTCTATGTTTTGAGCAACTGCCATCCATTTTACTCCGAACTGCTGCTATGTCTTGACATTGTTTAATATGATAGCTGTCTATTTTTTGATCCTTGGCAGGAACAGCTGTTCTTTATTATACAGAGAGGAGTAGCAATTCAAATAGTTATTCTATCATTGATTTGTAGCTTCATTTTAGAGGCGCTTCATTCACTTCATCAGTTCATTTGCTCCCAATTAATCCATTAGAATCATCAACAAAGGATTTCCCTTATTAATATATCTCATACGTTTGATTTATGGCAGTATTAGTGCTATCACAGTCACGGAGGTAAAGGATTAAGGAGGTAAAGGAGGTAAATGTCTTCTATGGACTTTTAGTTTGCCTTATCCATTTTACCAGCAGCTTTTATCTTACTCAACTAGACTGCAAGCATGATAGCATGATGTAATAGATGACTCCACACACACTGCTAGTGCTTCTAGTCCCTTCTCATTTGGCTAGTTTTGTATCTTCTAGTTGAGTAAAACTGAAAGAACTCCAGCTTGCTTTGTTTAAGTAAATTCTGTAATGTTGAACTGATAAAAAATGCAACCTGAAAATATATTCTCATAAGAATTTTGGAGTTAGTTATATTCTGCAGTAGACGGATGCAACAACAGTAGCATAGGCAGAGTCTCAGGAGTGGATAAATGCTGTAGGTAAGTTTGCTGAAGAAAGATGAATTTGTCCTCTTTATGCATAAGCATTATGTGCTGTTTTGATTACCAATAATGTATAGATTTTTTACTTCATTTTTTAAATTCTTGTTCACTGGGAGGAAAGAATGAAAACATTTTGTCTTCTACTTCCACATTGAGCCTCTTACTAGTGGTAGAATAGAGATCTTTATAGCTACAATTGCAGACATAGAGGCTTCTGTTTATATCACCCGTAATACATCTCTCTGTATAAATTAATTATGAGTTGTTCTTATACACGATTATTCTAAAAAACAAGGGAAACTTGCAGGGGTAGATCATAAATTATTACAAACTATCTGTTAGGGAGATTTTTTGACTGCATACCAAGAGGTTAAATAACAGTTATCACCAATGAGTGGATGGAGGAAATGTACTGCGTCTGTACGTGTGAGTCAGAGCAAAGCCGTTTTAAACAAGTTGGGTTTTCTCAACTCCCTTCAGTGTATTATCATCAGAAGGTGGAGTGACTGTGTCCAGTTATGGAAAAGGAGGCAGCATCCATGCAATATGTGACTAGTCAAGAAGATAACAAGTTCTCAAGGGTCATTATAAATAATGTAAACAGCAACATACATTTTCACAGTATTTTTTGTTTCTCATATTTTATATGTCAGCATTAACAATGAAACTTAAATTGCAATAAAACAACAGAATTAGTTTTAACCAACAGACTGTCCAAAATTCAACGTTAAATACTCCATTAAAATACATAATAAAGTGAAACCAAGGAGGAAGAGAAGCTTGAATTAGAGGCTAAATTTAAGAGTTGGTGTATTCTTATGTCAGCCTCAAAGGATATGCAGTGTGTGGAAGGCCCTGCATTTTAAATACCAGTTTTGTTTTATCCATTGTGACTGAAGTCTTACTTACTTATATTTAGAGTGCAAAAATAGTATATGCAAATCTTGAAATCTATAAGTAAAATAACAGCTTCAATCCCAGATTAGAATTCATAAAGTCCCACTTTTGTGTTTGGTCTGTTTCCCACTGACATCACTCGGCCTTTGTGGAGGTAAATGAGGTGGTGCAAGACTGGAGCTTAACTGGGAAACTACACCTAACTCAGCCATACTTTAAAAATGTTCACATTTTAAAAAATGAAGTGGGAGTTTTTCAGTGTTCAGCAATTGTTTACAGCAGAATAATCTTTGCAGGTTCTCTGGAAAAGGGTAATATTTTCTTTTTCAAAAATATATTAAAAATCATTACAAGTGAGAAAGGTATTTTGGCTAATGGATGATGATAGAGTTGTAGTTTCCTCTCTTCTGCAGTAGGAAATATTAGGTGAATGGTCACTACTGAACTGAGAGAGTTCGTTAATGTGAATAAACCTCAGCTTTTACCAAGGTTCAGAAATTTGTGCAGAAAGTATGCTGATGTTCTTTATACCCACATATAAATATCATCATTTGGGAGGTGATTATTTTACTGAAAAATGTGTTAGAAACATCTGCAATACATTGCCATAGCACCTTCACAGCTTAAAATAATTTTCTGATCACAAAGACCAAAAGCAGCAGGAGAACCTTAAGTTATACCTTTTCTGCAATTTCTAGACTTATCAGGCAGCTGAACTAATTGTGTGTGCAGTGATCATTTGGGAGGCTTTTCTGTGCTCATCAATCAAATTTAAGAGAGAAGAGGAAAGCATTTAGCATTTTTAAATCTTAATCATTACAATAGCTGATGTGCATACATAATGCCATGGCAATGACCTGCTACTGGGTTTTAATGGATTAAAAGTTTGGAAACATAAGGTCTATCAAATAGTTCAATGTTTGCAGAAACATCTTTACCTGCAGAGCAAAAGTGTATTTTTTTTTCCTGGGAAAAAATATGCTGCAAAAAGCCATATATAGTTTGCTCATAAACACCAGACACTTTTGAGTTCCACAGCAATATAGTTATTCAGACTTGGAAATGGCAGTCAAACATGGATTGACAGCCCTAGAAGTGTGTATTATATTTATTCATATCAAAAGGTGGGAAAAAAGGTTATGTATTACATTTGCTGTTATGTAGCTCTTCTGTCAAATTCATCAGCATTAAAACCGGTCTGAAATTACAAACAAAATCATGCAATCACCCTCCGCCCTTTCCCACCCTAGAATCTTAAGTGATGAGAAAAAAAATTACGGTCTATCAAAATGTTCAAGAAACAGGGTGGGGAAAAGACTATAACATGCAGGCATCCATTCAAAGTAGATGTTTTGACCAAACATGGGATCCCTTAGGGGAGAAACATAGGTCACGAAGTCTTCCTCAGGCACATAGTTTGTTCTGCAAGGCAAGATTTATGATTTTGTTGCCTGCTCCGCTAACAAGATAATTTCTGTCAACATATCAAGTTTGTGGGTGAAGCAAGATCACAGCTCAAATACTGTGCTCTTGTGCCAGATGAGAGCTGATCCTAGAGCTGTGGCTTCCCTGCAAGAGGTATGCACATACATGCTGCTTCAGTCAAACCAGTATCAGAAGAAACCATGGCCACAGTGGCCATGGCAGTGTCCTTTATTTTGTACAAACATATATACAAGCATTTAATAACATTAAGCTCATAACGTAGAACTCCTTATAGTTACAAGAACTGATTCAGTTTCAGGGAGGCTACTGCCAAGACAGAGGAGGTGTCTTGAGTGCCTCTGCTCACTGGTAACTGCATAGTTCACTCCTCTTGAAGTTGTTACTCCAGATAGCTCTCACTGTGCCTATTTAACTAATTTCTGGCCTCTACACTCCTTTCCTGAAGACTGATTCCCCCCACTGTAAAGGTTGCAATTAAACATGCAAAATACATCATTTATACCACAGATGAGGATGGGTTTGTGCTGAAATATCCAACTGTGAACTGCAACAGCCAAAATGCAGAAACTCAGTCTCTTCTGTTGATTCTTACATGGAGGCTGTTGCCACTGGTCAGGTAGATGTAGGGAAAACGTAGGTGGTGGGAGGCTGGACCCACACTTGATTTGAACAGGCTGGATTAGAGCTGGTATCCAGGTGAGAGACCAGCATGAACTGAGAGAAAGCCTGTTGCTGCCCGGCTGGACACACAGGGGCAGGAGAGCATCCTCTGCCAGAACAGCCAGGGCTGGACTGCCAGAGCTCATCGCATCCCTGCCGGGATCTTCACAGGTCTGCCAAGTCTTGAGGAGGCAGCCATACCTTATAATATCACCAACTGTTTCTTAGGAAAGTGTGAGTCAGACCAACATTTTCAAGCCTTTCTCATATGCAAAAAATTACAATAGAAAGCCTTTTTTAACATTAAGACATTTTAAAGGTAAAAGCCAACAAATTCCAGATCTTTATATATATACTTATATACACACATATATATACATGCATATGTTTATGTACACATGTTATTCATCTTCTGAAACCTTTTTGCTTGCCATCCATACTGTATGACTAGCAAGCAGAAATGAAAGTATATTCTGTTCAGAACGGGTTTATTTTTCTGCCTTTGCACATGAAATCCTGACAATGTGAGACGTTGGTCCCCTTTGTGTATGAGGAAAGGGTGAGAAGAGGCTTAGTCCAGATATTCAAATTTTTGGACAACATGCTGTCTTGTCATAGCTTTAGCAGTCACGGAAGAATGCAACATGCCCAGCAATACTGGTCAGTACAATGCTAAGACTTAATTACATATTCAGTAGTTCTTGTTTTGCCACTTGTTTTTATGCTTTTCAAATTCTGGAAAAGAAACAGTGTTCAACTACAGTGACCCGAACATGTTCGGACAGGTATTTTAACCTCACGTACCTGCCTTGTTTCTCCTTGCCTTCACACTCCCTTCCATTCCTATATTCTTTTCTTTGAAAAATTACCTAAAATATAATAATAATATTTAGCCATGAGTTTCAGATAAGATTTCTACAAAATTTTGAAGGAAGAAAGTATTCCAATTAACTTTCATTTTCACTTTACCTATTATGTTATGTTTTAGAAAATTAATTAAAAGCTTCTTTCAAAGCCAAAGTGGCATTCTCTTGTTCTATTTATATCTTCCAACAATTCAGATTGTTTTAATGCACTCCAAAGCCTTCTTTACGTGGCACATGATGCTAATTAAAAACCTGAAATGATGCTTGATAGCATTAATTTCACTACTGATTATAACAAAATAAACTCAGTTTGCAGTAGGCTTTCCAATAAATCTAAGTAGATCAAGAAAGAAGAAGAACGTAATTTCCTGAACATTTTTATTTATTTAATCCATATTTATTATGCCTTTTACTTCCAGTGTGACCACTCTCTTAATATCTAATTCTCACTCCACAATTAGGATAGAAATTACCTACCTACTATTGACTTCATATCAATCTGTCATCAGCTTTTGCCAATCAATCGAGCAGAATTATTTTTGCATAGGGGTTTCAACAAGAGAATAAAGGCTAGATGCAGAGAGAGACTTAGCAGTGTTTGGCATTCCAGGAATGAACCTCTAACTGCTTAACACTGGTGCTGAATTCAGAAAACATGTGTTGGTTTCCTGGGCTCTTTACCCCTGCAGAGGGGCATTAGATACCTCAGAAGGGAACGAAGTGACTCACAAATGGCAAGAAAAGACGTGCAGAATTTACCCCTGGGAAGTGCTGAGCCCAGCAAAGACAGCCCACCTCTCTCCAGAAATTAAGTACTGTACCTCATGTCACAGGGAATACCTGTAGAGTTATAGATCCCCTCTTTTTAAAATGAGGTTACTTTTTGCTTTTAAGACATCATTGGAGAAAGAGATATCTCTGCTTATTGCCATTGCTGGTCGTTTTTACACATCAGCTGAACAATTGGAGAACATTAGGTGGCAAGAGAAACTAAGGCTTCTATGTTTCACTGCTTTACCTGAAAACAATGCTTGCTGTTGTGTTCTGGGAAGAACCTAGTTTCAAGGTGTTTCAGTGCCTATGAGAATGCTTAATAAAGACAGGAAGGGGAAAGACAGGGAAAACTAGATTAAACTAAGTTATGAATTTATATAAAACAATAGGGAAGACTGCAAATAATTTTTCAGTGAAATTCTTAGTTTCCCTAGGTGACTGAGCAATTCTGCAAAATGTTATTCTTTTCCAATAATTTGGACATTCTATTACATGTAGTGAATTTTAAATATAATTTGACATTTTAGCACAATACTATAATTGCACAGCTTTTTTGTAGACAGTTGTATCAAATGCACATTACCTATTTTTCCTGGATGAACTGACCTTTGACAAGGTTTGGAGCTCAGCTGATTCTTTCTCACGTGACTAGATGAATTTAACTTTATGCTAAGCCCTCAGTCCAAACATCTGTCAGTCAGAATGGGAAAGAGCTAATAACTTAGGAGAAAAGATTTTGTGAGAGAGTAAATGGCCTAATTTTCAGGGGCGGAAAAGAGTTTGTAGGACTGAGGGTCAGAGAGGAGAGGGCGTTTGGGTCCTTTCTGGGCTGTTGCTTTGTGAAGCTGAGATTCTGAAGCTGATGACTTTTGAGAATGAAAGAAGCTAGAATTGAATCTGATAGGGAGTGTTAGTATTGAAGTGAGACTGGCAGGAGAGGAAAATTGGGGACAGAAGGCAATATCCAGTTTAGTCTTCTGCTTTGTGTTTTGCTGCTGGTGGCCTGTGAGGGTACCACATGCACCCTTCTCACTACCTGCAACCTACTCACAAAATTATCCGCAGGTGAAATGTATTAGCAGAGGATTGGCTGTAGATGTCTTCCCTAGTTCTCTTTATAGCTTCATGTTTTGCGGTAAGGAAGAGATACTGTTTTCCTTAGTTCCTTTATTATAAAAATATTTTTTATCTCAGTAGCTGTGAGTATTGGCCAAAACCAGGGAAACTGAGGTGGGAAGTGACGCTCAGTCCAGGCAGGTGGGTTGCTGTTATTGCAGTTAAGCTTCTCAAAACAGTCTTCTAATGTTTGTGGCTGATTACTCAACTTTTTCTTTTTACAGAGTGGTAAATCGGGCTACCCCTTAACTGTATGGGTAATGGGGCTCATCTTAATGAACCTGTGACGGAGGTTAGAATGGGACCAAGGTAATCTGGTTTCTATTTTCCTCTTCTTCCATAAACATTTAATTGGCAGAAAGTTTAATGAAGTCATAACTTTAATCTCTTTAATCCATTGTTTAGAAAAAGCAAAGATTAATTTAGCAAGGTAAACTGGCAGAATTTTTTAGCAAGTGGTATAGAAAGCTGAAGCTGGCCACATTGTAAGCAGAGGGAAAAACTGATTGAACTACAGTGTGTCTTCCAAACTAGTATAAAACCTGTACTTTGAGACTTAGGCTGTTTTGTTATAAGTAGTAAAACCCAGAAACTATGAACTACAACTGAATGTAATAGGGCAGAGTGAGATAATTTTAATGTCATGAACAGTATTTTTTTTCTTAGATATAAAACAAGTAACTTGCTTTTTAAAAAAAAAAAATCTGTTGGAATGTGTTGGTGTAGAAATGTCAAATTGAACTTTAGTAGCAGTCACAGATAAAAGAAGGGGTGTAATAGATATTTTCTACTCCTGAGTAATATCCCCAGATTAACTTCTGTGAGGAGGTTCTAGCATTCATGATCTGTAACACTGTCTTTAAAGTGGTTGTGTTAAAACTGATCTTGTCAAATTAATCTTGTAAAAAGGAAACTATAGAGAACAGATTTTTGAACTCTCAGTCTAACATTTTTGCATTTAGTCTGCTTGCATCTTTCTGCTCTTATTGTAAGCTGTGACTTGGGCCTTCTGGGTGTCTTAGCTAATCAGGAGGCATGCAATGAATCCACTGACTTTAAAAGTCTGCAAGAGGATTATTCATATCCTTATTCCTACTAAAAATTTCCTTGGAATTTTATCTGCTGATTGTGAAAGGAATTCTTATGAATAGCAAGATTTCTAATGGCAATGCTCCAGTACTTATCGATAGGAGAAAAACCATTTGGCTGGTTTTAATAGGTGTGGTGTACTTTAAAAGAAAATACCAAGGACTTCAGAACTGCCTATATTCTTGTGCATTAGTTGCACGGAGCAAATAAGAACACTTGGAAGTAAAGCATCCTAATTGTACAGGATAGCTTCAATGGATGTCTTGGCCACTTTCCTCTTCCCAGTGCAGTGACATCAAGGAAATAGCATTGCTCTTGGAGAGTCTGTGTTCTCTGAAGAGTTTGTGGCCTGGAACAGAATTGTGCACTCAATTGATAATTAATAGCAGTGAGTGTTGAAAACATTTTACGTAACATAAAAACAAATGGAATTGCAAAAGGATATGAACTAATGATGCAGAAAAGAGGGTGGGGAAAAGGAAATTGTGTAGACAAAATTTAAAATTTACATAAGTGCTCAATACTGGGTCGGACTAAAGGTCTACCTAGTTCAGTGTCATATCTTCAGTCCTGGCTAGTACTAAGTTCTTAAGAAAGTATGTATATAAACCAGGCATATTGAGAGTGTTTAATGTATGGATTTGTTTTCTCAACTTTAAACTGCTAATAGTGTAAGACCTTTATGAATGAAACGTTGTATTTGGACCAAAATACTTAGTAGCTACTGATGGACTCATCGTCTACCAGTCTAAACCTTTGAATCTTTTTATACTGTTTGCTACAGCATGTTGTGAAGGCCATGAATCCCCCAAAGTAATTATATGCTTATGTGAAAGATGATTCACACAAAGCTTTTAATAAAAGACCATGGTGGAAACTCCTTGACAATACAGGTCTGCCATCAACTGTTTAAGCCTGTGCTACTTGGCTACTTCAAAAGCTTTGACAGAATTTTGAGACACAAATCCAGCATTACTGCTAGAGAGATTTTTTTTTTTTTTTTTTTTTTACTCAGTTTACATAGACCCCTGTTATTTGTAACTCACTAATAATATTACATTTCAGTATAACATCTACTAGTTTGCCTAGGGATGTCAAGGTTTTAAGTTTAAGACTGCTGTTATGTTTGGCCCTTTTATTATTTTGGTAACAACACAAGCTCTGTGTGTGTGTGTTTTTCAAGGTTCTAGACTATGTTTCTGTCCCACACTTTCAGGCTTTTCTGGTATTTTATTTGGGAAAAACCGTAACATTCCATAAGTGCTTTTGTTTTTAAATTTCAAAATGCATATTCATCATTTAAGTAAGTTGTAATGCAGTCAGTTATTTGAAAATGTTTTTACTGGTCTTGACATTGAACTCCAGTGAGGAAGGTACAACTGATGGTACCTTACCATGCAAAGTAATGGTAATTCATTAACAGTTTGTGATCTTTCTTGCCAACCTCACTGAGCTGGCCTTTGTCCAGTATTAGGAAAATATACTGGTATAACATGAGGATTGCTTGAACAGCTCATCAGAGGTTTGCTTATTCAGGATTCACCTGAGTATTTTCACATAAGACCTATGGGCAGCGCAATTGACTATATGATACTGACCCCAGGCTGCTCTGCACTGCTCTTCAAGCAGATAAATGACTTTTTGCATTGGTCCAGGATGGGTAACATTTTGTAGAACAAAAATTATTTGCTAGCTTACAGAAACACCTTCTAGCAAAATGTCTTTAACAATCATATGTATCTTACACAGTGACATGCTTAGAAGTCATGTTCAACCAAAAGACCTGAGTGGGGTCTTTTTCAACTAGGTCCATTGGTACAGTAAAAAACATTGAATTATCCTATTTCAGGACAAAGAGTTGCAGCCCTAAAAATAGTAACAATGAATGCTATGAGGTATATCAGATATATGACTTAGTACATTCTTTCATTTGAAAGTATTTATTTGCTACAAAGTTAAAGAATTACAAGTACTTAAATAAATGAGAAACTTTGCACTAGTCTTATGAAAGTTTAATGAACACTTTATTCCATTAAATTATTTTGTATAGCTATATACTAAGTTGTCTTGTGGACTGCTTCCCCCACAGACTCTCCAGCAGTCTGTGCACGTGATTCATGATCGACTATCATTGTACACGGGGGAAGAGAAGAGCTGGGTGAAAAGAGTAAGAATTATTTAAAAAAGCCATTTAAAAAGGACATCTCAGCCACAAAATGTGTGCCCTTTAGAGCATGAGTAGTGGCTCATTTAAGTTACCGTTTCACACTTGCTGACAGATATGAAAAAGACATTTAATGCAACAGATAATACCTATATTTTCAACGCTTTTCTGGATTCAAAATGCCTTTGAAAACATTCTGCTAGTGTTTTGTAGGTAAAGTTCCCTGTTTTCATACTTCTCCTTGCATTTCGATTGGGAGGTGAGAAGAGTGGTGTTAACAGGACTGTGTTCACCCAGCAGTCTGTTCTCAGATGCTTGTGATGAAAAGATTAAAATATACTGTTGAATTCAAGCACTGCTTTCATACAATAAAAGCTTTATCTCAGTTACCTGAAGACATGAACTATCTTTCCCTGTTGGCAGAATGTAGGATGATGGCGATGACAGTCACACTGTAGTCTAACTCCTGTGAAAATGTTATCAAACTGTATAGATGTATATAGTAATTGTAAAAAGAAAACAATCACCTTCCCTTTACCTGGTTTGAGACAGAAACAGCACAAAGCAAAATCTAATGCATCTGGCTCTCTAAGCTGTCAGTGCAGCTACTGCTGCATTTACCAAGCACTTCAATGGGGGTTTAAGTCTTCAGTGAAGCTACTCCTACTTACACCAGGTGGCCCAGTCTAATGCAGTAAATTTAATATTGGATGAGGTCTGAAGAAGAATAAAAGTTAGAAATACCAGCACAGTTGATGTAAAATTAGAAAGCAACAAAAAACCTGAATAGTGCAGCATACATATAAAGGTTGGAGGCTCTTAGAACTGTAAGGAAAAGGCTTGGAAGAGGTTTCCAATAGGAGACAGAGGCAGTCCCCTCACTTAGGGATATAATTGTGTACTGGCTGTAGGTGCCCAGGCGCTGGCAGGGGGGCTGCAGGGCCGCCTCTGTGAGGAGAGGCCGGGGCTGCCCCGAGCCGGACACAGCCGGTTCCAGCTGGCTCCGACCGACCCCCCGCAGGGCACGGCTCAGCCCCGTGGCCACCACGGCGGAGCCTCCAAAAAGCCTGTGTAAGAAAGGGCAAAACGCTGCCTGGCTGTGAGGGGAAAAGTGTGAGAAACAGCCCTGTGGGCACCGAGGGGAGAGGGGGAGGAGGGGAACGGGGTGCTCCAGGTGCCAGAGCAGAGATGCACCTGCAGCTCATGGAAGACCATGGTGGAGCAGGCAGGTTAGTCCTGAAGGAACTGCGGGCTTGGAGGACCCATGCCGGAGCAGGTTTACCCCGAAGGACTGCAACTCATGTGAAAGACCCACACCGGTGCAGGGGGTGAGTGTGAGGAGGAAGAAGTGGCAGAATGGAGCTGTTATGGACTGACCACAATCCCCCATTCCCCATCCTCTTGCCCCGCTCGGGGTGGGGGACAAGGTAGAGTTGCTGGGAATGAAGGACTGAAGTTGAGAGCCTGGGAGAAAGTGGTAGGGTGGGGGGAAGGTGGTATTTCAATTTGTCTTGGTTTCTCACTATTCAAACCTATTTTAATTGTCAATAAATTAAATTAATTTTCCCCAAGTCGAGTCTGTTTTGCCTGTGATGGTAACTGGTAAGTGGTCTCCCTGTACTTATCTTGACCCAAGAGATTTTTCATCTTATTTTCTCCCCCTGTCATGGGGTAGAAGGGGGGCAGAATGAGACAGTGGCTGGGTGGGCATCTGGCAGCCAGCCAAGGTGAATCCACCACAAACTCTACCAGCTTGTAATGTCACAGCAGTCAAAGGATGGCACACTGTCTGGAAGGAGAGGTCCCTTCTGAGTTCTAAGCCCTTCTTTTGATGATGTGGAAATGCAGATTTATAAGACAGGGCTTTCTTCATCATCTTATTTTTTTAAAGTTTGGGTTTTTTAGATATCCTATAGCATGTCAGTCCTTGGTGGGACAAATGAAAGAAGGCAGTCTGGATGGAGGCTTTTTTGTTGTTTGATTGTTTCGGGGCTGTTTGGTCAGAGAATTAATTTTCAGTTCTTTCTATCCGTCAGCTGAAGTACGGAGCCTGTTGTGGCAACTGAAGGTGATTACTGTTAGTAGTGATGCCACTGCCAACTGCATAGGGAAGAAAAATGTTCCAAAGTCTCAACAAACTCCTGATGTAAAGTCTTTTGCTGCCTTCTCATTTTGACCTTCCATGTGCTTCAAGGAAGTATCTGCATCAAGGTAAGAAATTTTGAGAGGGCTCATTGTAGGACCTGCAAAGTGTTGCCCAAATTGTAATATTATATTCTTTCACAGCTGACATAGAAGCTTAGAAACTACGTCTCTCTGAAAGCTAGTAGGATATGACTTAAAAATTATTTTGATGCCTGTCTTGCATGATTTTAATGAAAAGTAAGCTACTTTACACCCAAAATGCATTAAAATGTGAACTATGCTTCTGAAAATTATTTCCTTTCATTCCTCCACATTAATATTTACATATTTAGTTTAAGAAGTTAATGCTTCTGAGAGAAATCCTCAGCTTCTCCCTAGTTCCCTTAAGAAGCATTAACTTGGAAGCAGCCCACCTGAGAAAGCAAGCCGTCTCTGTGCCAAAAATTATTTTGGCACTGACAAGGCTGACTGACTCCTCTCTTGCAACATTTCCCTTCTAAATGCCAGTTGCAGACTGTCATGGGGTTTGTGCAGTTCTATATCAAGGGGCCTTCTGTGATGCCTTTGTTGTAAGCAGTGCTCTCACTCAGGTCTCGTGTGCATTGTTATCACCCTGAGTCTTTGGAGAGATGACTGAAGCACAGCTGTCCTCTTGCCAAAGCTATGGATGAACCTGACTGAATTATGCACTGAATTCTGAGCCTATCTTGTCACACTTGCTGCTGCTTTGAAAGAGGCCTCAAGTTTAGAGACGTTAGGGAGAACATCGGTGTTCATAAAGCCTCAGCAAAAGACAAAATTATGTCTTGATGTGTAGGCATGTTCTCTGTCTTTATGAGTCACTGTTGTTATGAGCTGAACACCATTAAGTACAAGTGTAATAATAAGATGAAGACAAATAGCAGGAAAGATACCTGCCACACAATGGTGCACAAATAGAGCAAAGAAGTCCTGCATGTCATGTTTTCATCCTCCTCTGAGAGGCTAGTTCTTTATCTTTTGTGTCTTTGTTTTCTTTCCCAAGTTACAAGGTCTCTGTACCTACCCAATTGTGGATCAAAGTCTTCTCCCCACAGCAAAGAAAGGACCGGTTCTTAACCTAACGTACTTGTGATTATGTACAGGTCTGCCAGAGTCCTTTCCCTTAGTGCTGCTTGTATCTGGTGTGTACAATTCTGTGTTACACAGCATAGCTCTGAGTCAGCAGCTGTGCAACACTTGGGGCAGAACACTTCTGTGTTTGCCCCTTGTTGTTCCACCCTCCCCACCCTTGAAGGTGTGAAGGCTGGGCCACCCTCTTTGTGGCTGAGCCAAAATAACCTTGGAAAGTGAGATATTATGATTGATCCATCAAGAACACTACCACAAACAACAACAAAAAATAGTTGAATGTCATGCATTATCAGGTAAAGAATGCTTGACTGTAACTTCAAAATCTTGATGTTACCCAGCTTTATACAGTTTCTTAGCTAAGGTACACATTGTATTTGGAGAAAGGAGAAGGCAAGGCGGTTTGCAAGACATCTGGAGATGAAGTTTAAATAATTCTTGGAAAAAGCAAACAATAGACAATAGATGGGGAAAAATTACACTGATGGCTGAATAAGATTAGTAGTTGTTAAACACATGGAAATGGCATATCATAGAACAAGATTAAGGTATAAAATAATAACAAAAGTCCTTTTAACTGACTGCATACAACTTCTAACTCTGGTGGCGTTGGAGGTGATTAGAAGTGTTAAAATACTTCAGAAACATGCTGTGTGTATGAAAACAGTAGTTCCAGTCCTGTCCTAAACAGTAGGACTGAAAACCATATCAGTAAGTCTGTTTTCTTAATATCTCCAGACTAACAATATGTTTATATGCTTTAGTTAGGAAAAGATTCAGATAAGAACCCATTTTAAGATATTTCTTCTAACAGAACTGACATATTTTGCAATTTACCTGTTGCTGAAATGCTTTGTATGAAGATCAAAAAAAAAAAAAGCTTTTTTGTGTATGGATGTAATGTTTGTGTGTGAATGTTTGTCGTTTTTTTCTTATGTAAAATGATTTAAAAAAAAAAAAAAGGAATTTCTAGAACTCTTTTCAGAATGAACCAAAAGCTATTATATTTTTTAATGTTTCTAAAACGAAAGGCAAGCCAGGCTGTTATGCTGGCTCTGTGTTTGCACTCTGTTTATAAACAGTGTTGAGGATAATCCATCGTCTGTCCTGAACTTCAAAATGATGACATCTGGACTACATCCTCACAATGGTGTAGCACTGACTCTTCAAACAAACTCAGAAAATGGTAAAACAAAAAAACACAAACAAAAACCAAACCAGCACTACTTACAACCATCCCACAAGCATAATCATCTGTGTGCAAACAAAAAACTAAAAGACTCATTTTTCCTGGAAACATTTGAAGTTTTTTTTTTTTTTTTTTTCCCCCTCTTCCCCTTTCCTGGCTTTAACTTACTGAACTTCTTAGTTAAGGCAGCCTGAAGGCACTAAATTACAGATGGTGCTCACTCATACTAGAATTGAAAACTTCCTCTTTCAAAAGGTAATTGTTTCCAGTTGATACATGCAACATGAAGTGGATTTCTAGCATGAAAATAGCTCTTATATTCCTGAGAAGGGAAACCCCTTGAAAAGATCTTTCTGTTCTAAGAAGAGAGATTGCATGCTCTTTCTTCTCATATGATCTAAGTGTCAAACCCACCCACAGTAACTTTGGCAGAAACAAGTAAAAGTAGCAAGTGTTCCTTATTATTTATAGTCTATGAAAGCAAAAATTAAAATGGAAAAAAGCAGATTATCTATTAAAAAACATAAATGTTACCTTTTAATATTTTAAAACTTTCTTATAAAGACTGGTCTTAGAGATCTAGAGCCTGTAGCCTTTTTGAAACTGGAATATATTGAACAGCAGATCATGTAGCAACTGCAAGAATACGTAAACAGAATATACCATTTTACAGTGCACTTGGCTATATATCTAACGCCCATTGAAAAAAAAATCCTGAATAATACCTGTTTAAATAAACATTATTACAGTCAGAAAAAGTATAAGAAAATTAGGTTCCTTCTGTAACTTTTGATAAGCTTCTTGAAGGCATGCACACTAATAGGGATTTTCTAATTATTTATCAGCTCCAGATCTTGAGTTGGAAACTCTGCTTTTTGTCTTTGCTGTTCAACACAGATGTAAGCACAGACCTTAATGGGAAATGAACCATGCCTTTTCTCACTGAGTTTCGTAAATATGTGCTGATAGTAAAGGCATGTTGAGCTTCAGGATTCCTGCATCTTATTTCAGCTCTGAAGAAAATGTGCTTTAGGGTTACAAATTCTTCTGCCTCTGAACAACCCCTTGTCCAGTTTCCTGCTCACACTGGCTTCTTCTCCCAGCCTCTTCTCTCTGTCCCCTATCCTGGTCTTCTAGTTTCTTGTCCCTCTTTGCCCTCTTGTAAACAACAACAAAAAAAGACTGACAACTTATAATCATGTCTTTAAAATCATGTCTTTGAGCTATTTCAGAGCTCTCTTCTTACAAGTAGAAAAGCTGCCACGAATACATACTTGCAAATAATATAAGTAGTGTTGCACACAAGCTCTCAGAATAATTTCTGCCTGTGTTTCTGTAACTTACATATGAACATCAAGGCCTGAATGCCTGATGCTTAATTTGAATCATCCAAGTGAGCTGGGCTCAGTCAATAGCTGTGTTTGCTTTATTCAGGAAAAAGCATACTCCAGCTTATTCCTGTTCCAGTGAAAACAAAGCTAATTGCTACTGTCTATTTGCACCTTTATTTACTTTAGCTGAATGAGATCAGAGTTACAGTTTGACATGTGAAATTAGCAACATCTCCCTAAAATTTTTGTTCCATGTGGATGGCTTGCCTCCCTCAGGGAAGCCATGTTGGCCTGATGCTTGCAGGTCTCCCTGAAGACTTGTTTTTTTTCAAGGGGGGGGCAAGAGAAATGAGTTATTTTGTCCACACAGACTGGCCCCACATAAAGCTTTGTAAAATTATTATAAAACATTCAAGGTAAGGCATAAGATCTATCTTTCTAGTGGGAGGGAGAAAAAACCTTTTGTCATCATAAAAAAAAAAAAAAAAAAAAAAAAAAGAACTTTGAATATGTGCAGTGAGGCAGGCATTCCTTAAGAAAGCTTAGCCCCTGGACAGCACAAGGCCTTGGTGCTCCCTGGTGTTTTCCAACTGACCTTCCTGGCAGTTTGCTGCCCACTGCAGAACCTGCCTCCAAAATGTGGGAGAAGGACTGTGGCTGCTGCTGCTGCACACACAAAAATCCCAACCCCATAGAACATCCTTGGACTCCCAAGGTACATGATCTTTCAGACCATCTAAATGCTTGACTTAATGAACTGGATGCTTAATGCTGGACTTAATGACCAGCTGAACAATTCCTTTTACTTTGCAAGACTCCTGCTCCTGTTTCAGAACTGAAGAAGGGCTTGCATGCTGAAAAGCTTGTTCATTTTTATTTTTTTGCCAGCTGTGCCAGCTGGTCTAGAAGAAGCTATTACCTCCTGCAAATCTTGCTCCTTGGAAAGAATAGTGCATATATGTTGTTCGTTTGGTTTTTTGGTTTTGGTTTTTTTCCCCACTTTCAGGACAGATTCACACAGGTAAAAACCTGGTTTCTGTTTTAACTGAACTCTAAGGGATATAAAAATATTTGTAAATTTCCCTCCTTTATGAAAAATAAACTAAGAGTTGACTGAAAGTTAAGGTAGAAAAGGCCACTTCAGGGGAAAAAAAAAGAAAAAGCACAGCGTGTGCCTAAGTATTTTGCTGACTATGATGAAAATAAGCATATGCTTAAATGAAAAAGGGCAATAACATCCTCTTTCCCCTGCTGGAAGGTCCCTGTTCTTGGGGGCCTGTGTATGCCAAGCGAAGGTTTTTAAATAAAGCCATGTTAAGTGAGTAATACCAGTTCCCAGGCACAATCTGTTTATCAGACAGGGAGACTGGCCCATGTTAATCATACTGCAGATGAACTCTTCTGAATTCTTTCATACTTCCATTGCCAACTTTATGAATAATGTCAATTAAAACCATAAGTGTTAAGAAATTACATGTAGCTGTCATTGTTTATCTTCCTAAGATAATTAAAAGTATTCTTATCTCTTAAGGCCTCTTGCTGCTGAAAATAAATGCATAATGCTAAACCTAATTTAAATCAAAGTTGAAGACAACAATAAAAGTGAAGAGTGCTTAACTAAACATTTTGACCTGGGTGGTGATGGTCAGTAAGCCTGGGCTTACGGTCTGCTATAATCATGAATACATCATATGGTGTTTAGTACGCTCTCTGTCTATTGGCACTTCTAAAGGCTGTCCTTTAAAAAAGTGATGACTAAAATTTTGCTTTCTCTGATCTGTCCACAGTTAAAGCCAGAATAAGCAGAACTTATTAACTGAGAATTTATTGTTTGTTCTTTGTGGAAATTGGTGGTTTCAAATGAATACGGGTAGTAGCTAGGTAGCGTAATTAGGCAGTATATAGGAAATTTGCTCATGATTTACAAACTATTTGCAAAGAGATTGAAAATCAGTTTCAAACAAACCAGTTTAAAAAGTTGTGGTAATGAAGATACCTTGGCACTTAGTACCTGTGGAATATAGATCTTTCTCATCACATTTTTTTCCTCCCACATTTGCTTTATAAAAAAAAAATGCTTGGAGAAAAGCAAAAAAGCAATTACAACTTCCTTCAGTTATTTTTTTTTTTAACTTCCAAGGTGCATCCAAAAAAGCTAATCATTTGGCAAGACACAAAAAATAAAAGTTTTTTAAAAATATAATTCTATTTAGTCGTCAGTTCTTATGCTGAGAAAGAGTCCTGACAAAATTTCTTATAAAAATGGCAATAGAAATCAGTCTGGTAGCTTAAAAAAGCAGCCCATTTCAAGGCATTGAGGGTGGTGAAGGGGAAAATTATCTCATTAATAAAACAAAGCATGGAGTGTCTATAAAGAAGGATGTATTATGTTGGGAATTAAGTGAAGGATGCACTTGAAAGGAAAAGGTGCAGCTTGGATATTTGACTGCAGTTTTGTGAGACAAAGCTTGATTAAAAAATTGAGAGAACAGTCAGTCCTCCATAAATGCATAATTGTATACTCCTGCTTTCCATACAATGGTTCCTTTATGGGCTGCCTCCTGTTCTCTGCTCTGTACTAAGCTCCAACTCTGACAGTACAGGTATGACCTGGAGTCTTGAAGATTTTGAATGTTGGGGATTTTTTTAAGCAGACCTCAGATCTTCTGAGCAACACAAAAGCTTAACTTGTTCTGAACTTAGGTTTTTAAAATGCCCCTCAAGTATAAAGAGGAAAAATTAGTACTATACTACCTGAAATACAAAGAAAACATCCTTTGACTACAATTATTGAACTCTAGCAAAATATTATTTTAAGCTGGGTAAACTGATGCTAGTTCCGTGCTAAACAGCACTCAAGTCCTACAATAGTAATGTGGAAACTCACTGGCTGAAGGGATGTGTGTGTGTGTGTGTGTGTGAGGGTGAGTTACCACTTATGAGAAAAGCAAAGGAATGCAGCCAAGCAGCAAATAAGGAAAGCATGAAATTAATGGAGTTCCCTTGTTCTTTTAATTAAGCCTGTTTATTGTGGAAGAAGAAAGAAATCCAGGTTAAGAAATCTCATTTTTGATTAGGAAAAGGCCTCCATGACATCCACCAACTTTTCCCAGAATATTTTGTTATATATAAAGGAAAAACTGTAATTTTCCTTTTGCTTGAATGCTTCTCTTCTACTACTGAAGACCTGCTGTCTTAAGTGAAAAAGTACTAAAAGATTTCAATGGCAGGAAGAAAAAGTTTGCTTTGAGAAGTCTTACCGTTACTGTGAATTAGTAGCTTTGGTATCTGCTAGACACTTGAGCAAGCTAACTGGTACTGTCTTAATAACTGATGCCTGCACTTGCAGTGTGTCTCTCCCAGTCTCGACCTGCAGAGATCTGATAGAGGTCCCTCATCAGCTGAAGTAACCAGCTCTGCATGCAAATGCAAGAGGGAACATCTTCGCTTATGGAGTGGGAGCTATGGTTGCTGTGCATCTAAAGAAAATTGCCCTTTCTATGTGTTTTGTAGAAGCAGTTGAGTCTAAGTATAAAGTGCTGGTTAGTTTTCTCATTCAATATTAGATTTCAATCAATGAATAATGAATCATGGGTGTGTTGTGTTTCCATCCTTTTTCACCTTTACCACTTTCTAATTTTGGAACTTGAGTTTTATAATGACAGCGCTGAGCCGTGGCTCTTGGCTTAGGAAATGAGAATGTTTTAAGGGAAGCTTAATAGCTGCATCTTGGTTGAATATACCATTAAGACTTTAGTCTGACCTACATTAAACACTTAGAAAAATCTTCATTTTGCAGATGAATAGAGGACCCTAGCACTGAGAAAAAGCACGTTAATTTTTCTCTAAAACACTAGGAAACACAGAAATAAAAATGGAAGAGTTATCATGCGGCTTACCGTTACTTGTTTCAGCATGTTATGTGGCAGTGCAGTTTGTCAGTGTTTGCTTCAGTGCCTAGTACAGTAACCTTCCATAGATTAGGCTAAGCAGATGGTTTGATTTGTCCTAGCATGTATCCTGAATGCCACTAAATTAAAGACTGCTTCTAGATTGTATATTAAGTTAATTGCTAAGTAAAACAGGTAAAAGAACAGCTGATTAAATTATTGGTAAAGTTTGTCAAGAGATTTTTCTGGTGCTGCATCAGATAGTTCCATCTTTTAAGCAGATATGGGACTTCCTATTGCAGTCAATAAACTGTAAAGATGAATCATATTTATATTGTTGTTGTGTATATAAAATGCACATATATTATTTTTAATTAGTGTTATTAACTATGGCTTTGTTCTCTCAAATAGTTAAGTAAAAATTAGAAAGGAAATTGTCATCCAAGACACTCATTATGATATAATGTGCAAATGTCTTGTGGTTTTTGTGTGCTCCAAGGAGGAAGTCAGGAATTCAGTGAATAAAATTTTGTCTGTCATGTATAATTTGCCTATTACATAAAACTGAAGCCTAAACAGTCACTGGATTTATTTCTATAACAATCTTTATACACACACACACATATACTTCTTTCCTTCTCTGCTGTAAAGCATATAGGGCAATAGCCTCACTTAAGTGAATGACTAGTTTATATTTTATAATCCAATTTTTATAAGCCCCATGAAATGTATTTGCTTATTTGAATTATGTTGCTACTGCACTGATAGCGGTCAGCCAAGCTTCAGATTGCTGTCCTGCTGCCACACGCAGTGCCTCAAAAAGACAAAAAAAAGAAAGACTTGATTTTAATTTTCAACTAACTAAAACCCTGTGTGTTGATAATTGGCATTCTGTAACAACAACCAAGAAGGAATTATTCACGCAGATTAGGGTTTTTTGGTTTTACTTGTTTGTTTTGGTGGGGGCTCTAAAGCTAGGCTGAGAATCCAGCACTCTAGCAAAAACAAACAAGCCGACAAACAGAGGAATTCTCTGACGGGATCATCTTCCCTGGTATTAATATTAAAGTGTCACACCAGGTTTTACAGTCACGATGTCCAGATTTGGAGAAATATATTCATGAGTAAGAGAAAGGATAATGTTGCTGCCAGGAAATGTATAAGATTTCCCAATTTCTAAATATTGATTTTGAACATAGAAGTCCAGTTTCCAAATGTACAGTGATGAAGGTTCGGGCAGTTTAAACTTACTGCAAGCACAAATCTACTTATATTTTGTAAGCCGTTCCTCAAGCCTACGTCAGGACAGCAGCTTCTTCCTCTGCATGAGAAAGCCCAAGAAGTATCACTGTGCAGTGCTTTTTCTGTCTCACTAATTTCTAGTATCTTGTGTGATCAAATTCGTGTGTACTAGTGCTGTTTCCTTTATACCAGAGAGTCTCCTCCTCCTGGTATCCGCCAGTGTGTTTGTTCTGATCAGCTCAAAATTCAGTAGACTTTTTTTCAGTAGGTCAAAGTCTGAGAGGTGAAGGTCTGAGTTTCCAAGTCCGAACACTGAAACTGTGTGCTGAGCTCTCCTCCTCTCATTGGCAGGGTGCCCTGACTGCAAACTAGAATTAAAGATGAGGAATAGAGTCACTGTAAAAGCAAATGCACTGGTGTTTTGAAGGTTGGATCAAAGTTAAGCTGTTTAAAGCCAGGCAAGTGCACTCTGATCCAAACAAAAAAGTCTTCCCCCTCCCTTCCTCTCTATCCCATTCAAGATAAATTTCCTTTCTTTATGGCAAACCTGTTTGGAAGGGTGCAGCACTGTGTGAACACTTCTTTTTTTTTTTTTTTTACACATAAGTTCTCTGATAACATTTCAAACTCAGGTCAATTAAGTCAGAAATAAGGTAAGCTCAGTTCCTTAAACCAATGCAAGTCTTTGTGCCTAAATAAAAAGGGCTAGATCTAAATTTGTATGTTTTATGTTTGATCCACTTTTAGATCTTTGGCATGATATCTTCAGTTTACTGCACATACCTTCCATGTTGCATCATTTAAAGAAGAAATGTTGTTTTTCATATCTATCAGTGGAAAACTCTACATGATACAAATATAGTAGGCCACAGTGAGTAAAGCAAGATGGCTTTTTAATATCTGATCTTTGCACATGTGCCAGAGACTTGGGAGATGCAACTTGGAATAGGTGCAGGTTTTCTTTCCCCTGATCTTGGACCTAGAATTGAATCTCCAAGCCACCAACATTTTTGGTTTACAGTTGTCATGCAGGCCTGACTGGGGAAAATGAATTATTAAAGACCCTTAGTCTACAATTAGATCTGAACAGACATAACTATGTTTCACAGAGTTCTAGCCAGGCTTGGGGGGAAAGGAGGTTCCTGTGTGGATACAAAAACAGCACTGAGGCCATAGCCGTCCTCTCTAAAGACGACTTTTGGCAAACAAAAACCCTACCAACTCAGAGTCTGATGTCATCTGACAGCCTGCAGTTTTAGTGAAAGGGCTGCCGATATATTTGGCTTATGTTTAGGATTATGAAGCAGACTTGATTCTGTGTTTTCTCATGAATTATTTAAAGATGAACAAGACTAAATTAATCATATTCAGACTGGATGCCATTTCACAGCTATGCAACTGATATGCTTAGTGGTATTTATTAAGAACTGCCCATTAATTTTCTCAAGATTAAGGATCTGTTTGGAAAACATTCTTTCAAAACTTTGAGGTACTTGGTCACATAATGTGTTTAGTCTGAGATAGTATGGCACATATAAATAAAAACTCTTAGAACAGTGTTCACTTTGGACACAGAAGCATAATACAAAAATAGCACACCACAAAACGTTTACATATGTTAAATGTCACTTAGAAACATGGAGTGTGTAGGGGAATGATTTTTGAGTTCAGCATGAAAATAATGACCTTATCACTGCAGTAAATTCCATTATCTTCAGAAATTATTATATTTTCAAATGTTTTAGCGGACGCAGCTCAAGCAACAAGAAGCATCAGAGCAACTCCAGCAGGCACTATAAAAAAAAAAGCATATTTGTTGCCATGTTTAAGTGTATTCCATAACACACCCGGTCTATTTTCCTTAAAACTACATCTTGATCCTAGAGGGCACTTGTAGAAGGGAATAGCCAACATAAAAAAAGAAATCTGTGAACTTTCTGTACTGATGTTTAGATTTGTAATTGGTGTTTGTGCCATATTACAAGGGTAGTAAGGAGTGCCAGTACTGGTATAAAACCAAAAATTGTTTTAAAATCAGGTTGGAGTTTGTTGGAACTCATCTGAGAAGCAGTGGGCTGCAACGAGCTGATGACAAAAGTGTTTGAGTAGATCCAGCCAAATTCCACATGGTACAAAACGTGAGATGAGAGGAAAAAACTGCCTGAACACTACCTTCAGCATCCTGGCATACTCTACCCCAGCATACTATGGTATAGGCTCAGGCCTGCTTCAATTTACATCCAGCTGCAAGAGCCATTTTAATAACTGAATCTCTAGAACAGCACTTGAGAAATATTTTTTTCACTTAGCTGTATGTTAAAAACAGCTTTTGAACTGCAAATATGGGGGTAAAGCTGAAGACATGCGTGTTTGTCCAGGGTACCAATATAGCCAGAGATCTTTCAAAATGAGGGAAATTTCAGGCACTACCAAAACATGCTTTGAAGTGTCTTTGTACTCACAGTCTGGCATGGGGCAGCCTCCATGAAGAAAGCCAAGATTCGAGCCTTTTCTCTGGCATGCATGTACATTGGAAATAAGAGAACACTGTTTACATCAATCACTGCTGATGCCCCTAGGGAGAATTAAATAAGGAAAGTGCCAGAGCTGGTGAGTTCCACATAAAACAGCAGGGAAAGGGTGGGAGGTTGCAGAGGAAGTACCAGTCGGAAGTGGGATGGCCCAAACCAGCCAAGATAATGCTTCCTGAGGTGTAATCACTGGGTGATATGCAAAGGCATAAGCACTCCACCTCTTATTTCCTTGACAAGAATATATTTTTTGCACAGATGGGCTAGTAAATCCCATTAACTCTTTCAAGCTTAAGAGGAGTTTTTATTACTTTTAAGCCTTCTAAAATCTATGACACTTTCCTAGTTAAAAAACACTACCTTATCTGTATTAATTCATTAATGCATATTATTTATGAGTCTTTATGGACACTGTTGGGGACTGACCTTACAACACAGCAGTTAATGTGAAATCCAAGTAGGTTCTGTTTTACATCCAGAAAATCTAGATGCTCCAGGCTTCTGTTCCCTTCTTTATTTAAATTATAAATCAGTGGTGAGAGACAAAAGGAAGAAAAAGCATCTGAATTGGATAAGCCTTTAAAAGTGGATTCTGTTCTGGTTTATGACTGTTTTAATGATCTTTGTGAACTGATCTTTGCTAGGGTATCTAAGTCCAACTGGCACCCATTAAAGCCAGTATTAGTCCTGCGATGCAAAGGAATATCAGTGGCTATAGGGGCAGAGGGAGTGGAATTAATTAGTTTCACTGCAGATTCTTGAATTTCTTGGCCTGATTTACAATGTTAAGATACTAAATGGGTTTACCGAGCCCAGTTACCTGTTTCTGATTTCATCATTACCAAAGGGAAACCAGTGGTTTAGGCAGCAAAATAACAATTGCTCTGTAGTTGTAATGTATGCTTAGGTAGCAAACCTTGTTTCAGAGTTATTTGAGTTACTGGAATTCTGTCATTTATTGACTGAAAGATATTTTTGAGTCATGGACTTTAAGAAGGTATAAACTGCATTAGTGGATGTCTGTATAAACAAGGTGAATTGCATCATATTTATGGTTAAGTCACATAAATTTTCCTTAAAAAATGGTCAAACACATTGGAAAGCAAAGTGACCACATGGACCATGTATTTGTATGTAAGGATAGAGAGTTAGCTGGGTGTGTACTTAGCCTAAAGTGGGAATGATTTATCAAACAAAGAAAAAAGGTAGGAGAAAGCATTGAGAGTATTTGAAAGTGTTTTCATCTTACAAACAAAAAGAAAATTAAAAAGTCATTAAAATTAAACAGAGGAGAGATATCTTATGTGATCTATGCTTATTATGAATTTTTCTGGAGTACTAATTGATTTTTGACATCACCAAACTGTCTTAGAGACTTTATTCAGCAGGTGATTAACATCTGAACAATGAGTTCCCAGTGTTTTTTCATATGCTCTCTAGGTTAAAATAACAGGAGCTCTGAGCAGCCTGTCAGCTTGAACCTTTCCCAACTGTAAAGATATATGTTGTTTTTTTAAAATTTTATTTTATAACCAAGATAAATAAGTATTTGGTTTACCAGTTTCAAATTTCTAGACTTTTCCGGTATAACATAGGATTAAAATTGTGAATTATTCCTTGTAATGTTTTTAGGGGGAATCAGCACATGTTTCCAAAGCCAGACTATGACTATCACAAGACCTATCTGTACAGCTGCATGTTTCAGTACCAGCCCAGGTACTTTTATTTGTATGGTATACTCAGATTCCTCCTTCTGAGAAGTAAAATTAATATATTAATTTTAATATATTCATAGAAGGCACCTTAGGATAGTAAATTACATTACTGTATACTTAGGCTGGGAAACATGTAATTTGATTACTTTTTTGGCAGTCACTCCTTTCCCACTTGTATGATGGAAGAAATGTGTGATGGAATAGTTATCAGCATAAACAAATGCCCTGTAATTAACCTACAGGTGACTAGGAGTCTGTGGCTGACAAAAGGCATATTGGCATTTATATACCTATCTATATCAGCATTAGATGTTTATTTTCAGTGTCTATTTAGTGGGATTGCTTGTCTGATAATGACAGGACAACACATTTTCCTGCCTTCTCATCTCATGGTCCCTATTTACTTGTGTACCATTCAGCTCATTCTGATGGGCAGGGTTGCTGACAGCATTAACAAATGCCCACTCTGTGGAGAAAATAAAGAATGTCTCTGAAGTTAAGAGAGACTGACACATTTTTTCCTTGTTTCTGGTACAGAGGTAATGGGGGAATCAGAAACCACAATAACAGTATGGAAAAATGCATGAATTTAGGAATGAAAAAATTTTAGAAGAGTCAAAAACTGTGTAGAAAGAGAGTCCCATGACTATCCCACATTTCTTTCAGTAACAGCTGGAGCAGTGTGGTTGTTTCCAAGCTGTTACAGTTTAAGGTGTAATCTTTCCTACAATTTTTTAGTATTCTGCACTTTCTGTATAGGAGTATGCTTGTAAAATGTGGATAATAGAAACTAAAGTAGTGCACAATTATGAACAAATTTTCCTTTGTTATTTATTTACTGCTTCTTTGTATGGATGTGACGTTGCCTTCCCCCCCAAAAAAAAGAGAAAATAAAATTCCCTCCTTTATAAAAAAGAAAGGAAAACCCTGACAAAAAGTGTGAGAAATGGATATTCTCTCAAATGGGATTTACACCTCTAAGTTGATGAAATTTACACCTGTGCTGAATGCCGATATGAGACTTGTACACTTCTTAAAAACCATTTAAGACCTTCTGTGAGGAATCTCTGGAGAGAGATAACTCGCAGCCTAATAACTAGAATTAGGTCCAAATTTTCTACAAAATACTCTTTTTCTAAAATGCCTTGTACTACATTTTAATTATTCTTGTTGATAGGATAACTTTATAGTTCTTTTAAGAAAAAATAATCCTCAGTTTCTTTATTTGTTTCATCATGACCTTTGTAGTATTTTTTTTTTTTCTTTTGAAACTTTGGGCAACACCTTGTATAATATACAGACCCAGTATTTCAAATGAGGGGGTCTGGGTCTGGTTGTGCAGTCCAAAATAGATTTCTGTGATCATCCAATATTCCTTTTTGCTGTTTGGAATGGAGTTTGACCACCTGGACATGAGATTTAAGAAATGTAGATAGGCAAAGATAGTCCTGGAAATGTGGGCAAAGAAGTAAATTAAGGGTCATTAAGTTTAGACGTAAAAAATAATGGTGTTTGCGTATGTAGGTTGGGTTTTTTTAGATAGTTATTACTACATTGCTGTTATGTATCACTACAAATACTGATAATTAGAACAGTCAATCAATCAAGCACTCCTATTGCATGTTGCTGCATAACGTGTTTTCATGCTTACATCTTTGTTTACCTGTAAAAAACCATTATCGTCATCTGCTGCTTGCCTAAAGCTTCCAACTCAGCAGCATTGTTGTACTTAGGAAAAAGACAAGAAGTTTATGCCAGAGGTCCCTTCCTTCAAGAGCTTCCAGAGGCATTTAATCACCTTTTTTCTGCTTTTTGTTCTCCAGGAGACCCATATGCATATGATTTTCCCCTCCTCTAGGTGCAAGGTATCTTAGCCAAGAGGTGGGGAATTTCTCAGGTCTGCAGCTGCCTCCAGGCAGGGCAAAGGGAAGACAACTGTGGGTTATCCAAGGACTTATTTCATCAAGAAAGGAAAAAAGACTTTAAAGGAGTAGAGGATTATCTGAGATGGAGATCATGGATATGGAAATATGGAATGATGAAATAGTCCCTAGGATTTTAATTACTGAAGTTATTAAATAGTGAAATCAGCTCTGTACATAGAGAGGAAGAGTATGTAGTAAGTAGTGTATTTGGGAAGAGTATGTAGTATTTCTGGGAATTCATCTGAAAAGGAGGACAGCCTTCTTTGGACAGGAATACTTCTTTATATCCACTATGGATATAAAGTTTTTTCCATTGCTACCAAATTCTAATTAATTTGAGAGTGATCCACTGTGGAAGAGAACTGTAGAATTTCACCTAAAGATAATTTGATTTCTGGCAATTATCAGGTGCTGATGGACAACCCTGACATATGCAAAGGAGCAGAGAGCAAACAGAACAATATATAGAGGTAAGAGGAGGGAGCTGTATGCTGTTTATTTCTTGAGATCAGGTTTGAAATGCTGAGTGATATGGCAGGGATCATCCACTACATGACCCACACTAACCACAGTCATCACAGCAAAGAGGGAGGAGGAAGAAGAAGAAGAAGAAGAAGAAGAAGAAGAAGAAGAAGAAGAAGAAGAAGAAGAAGAAGAAGAAGAAAATATTTTGGTAGCTGAATTGTCCAAGGGGACTTTCAGAACTCACAATTTTCTAGTTTCTCCTTGACCAAGCACAGTTATAGACACACTTATCTCCTTCAAAGGGGGAGAAAGCTTCATTTTAAGTTATTCTTTTTTTCCCATAATAATGCTACAGATTACTTGATTAACAGGAAAAGTTATTTAGTTACAAAGGTTGATGTCTCAGATTGATGCTTTCTAAGGATCTGTGTCATCTCTTTTGTGGCTGTCCATTATTTCAGTAGGGTTCACAGAGAATGCCATTAACAAAACCTACCATCATTATTGTAGCTTTTATCTTGAATATCTGTTGAGCCTCCCACCATGAGATGAGATCAGAGTTTCCTGTAATATCATTCATGGACCAGCACTTGCCAAATGTATGCTACTAGGTCTGTATAAGTGCTCGGGGCAAGCACAGCAATGCAAGGTGCTTCTAATTTTTCCTTGTAAACACCTCATCAGATATTCCAGAAAAATAATATTCAACTATGCAGCTGTCCTGAAATGCCCTGATGATGGAGATAATAGTTTTATCAGAGGTAGGCCATGGTTACATCTGCTTCTGTCAGGCTGATTTACAGAACTGGAAATGTTTCTGTTCTTTCATTTTTCCTCCCAGAGATCACCACACCTATTAATGAAATGTACATTTCTGGGCAGTTTTTCCCCATTGTTCAGGGTTAATGAAGCAGCATGAAAACACGGTTACACTGTTAAATTTCAAGCACATTCTGAACATTCATTGCTCTAAAAAGAATACATTACCTTTTTCTTTTTCCATAAGTCAGGCAAAGGATGAGATTCATCATATCTCTCTGACACATAGTAATGAGACAAGAGTTACCAGAAAGAAATTTCAAAAAATAAAACAATGAACTCAGGAGAGAACTCTGTTTCATTGGTAGGGCTTATTTCCTTACTAAACACATTCTAGCACCCATTCTAAGACTGTTTCTGTCAAAATAGTTATGATGGCAAAATACTGTTAAAAATTGTTATGTGATCCTGGAAAATGGGAGGTTAGAACTTTGTATAGAAAAAAAAAATTCAGAAATTATGACAACATAAAACCTAACACAAAATAAGTATAATCATAGGATATGGGACAGTAGCCCTGAAGATATATAATATACTTTGCACAGTCATTCACTGAACTTGACTTTTGAAGATCAAGAGACACTTAAAATAGATGCCCGTGTTTTAGACTGACTTAATGGTAAGTGCTACTTCGAGGGAAAGGAACACTCAGTGACAGCCTGTTACAAAAGGCTGGTTCCAGAAACCAGATGAAGGCAGGTTGTTGAATAGAATTGCTGCCCCAATTAAAAATATAATATAGACATGTAAATTGGCATTCTTTTCTTGTTCTTATCTAACCACTCATTGTAATAGTTGTAACAATTTCAGAGTGCCTGGGGATGTGAAAAAGACTGTATATCTAGGAACCATACTTTTATTTTGATTTACTGTTCTGTTGCAACTTAGCAAATTTCTTGTAAAGATGGCATAGTCTGAAGTGTATATATGAAGTTATGAACATTTTTACAATGTATGGTATAAAACTGTAAGTATACAGTTCCTTATTCTTCTTCTTGGCTCTCATCACTTGACATGAATGGAAGAATGTTCTTGCTTTCATTCCTGGTTTAACATTTGTATCTCAGACTTTTTTTTTTCTTTTTGTTTTTTTCTTTCTTTCATGAATATGTTTGTGCAACTTCTTTGGGTCTCATTTTTCCTACTTCATAGAGACTTAGGTTGGCCAAGCAAATCCACCTGTAGAACACTGGATAAGTACAAAGTTAAGTGTCAAATTCAGAATTCTGTTCTTCCAAATAGACACTATCTGCCATCTTGTTTTCATGTTCTGTTAAATCTCTTCAGAAATCTATGTATGCAAACTTTTAATACAAAATATGCAATTCTTTCAAAGCATATGTTCTTGAATGATGAAGCTGAAGTGTAGTTCTAAGTATATACTTCTCTTTTCTTACAGAGATATTTTACAGGTACTTTATATTAATTTCTTTCATGTTTCCTGAGGTAGAAATAGTTGAGGCTAATGCAACATTTGCAAAAACAAAATTAGATGGTCCTTGTGCTCTTCAGTGGTAATTACTGTTCATTAATGTCCCTGTTGGAATATGACATATTTTAGAAATCAAAGTAAACCACTTATTCTATAAGAAGTTAAGTTATTAAAGTAGACCCAGCACCTTGTTTAGGAAGTGCATGTGTCTTTGATTATGGGCACCTGTCATCAGCTCCACCTAAACCACTGCAATTTCAGTGGAACTGTGGCTTATCTAGATTTCTGTTGATATATTGTATATTGTTATATAAACAGATAGTTTTTCACCGAAGTCAATGGTCATGTTAAAATAAAATATGTACATATATATATATATGATCACATCTGAACTGGAGAGTCCAGTAACACTGTCTTTACTAGTGTTTTTTCTAGTAACTTTACTACCAGAATTTTCTTATGATGTACCATATGGTCACATCCTTATTACTGCCTCTTCATATGCTATCTCCCCAGGAATGTCTTTAGAGGAATGGGCTGGCATGCCTTTAATTAAGTATATCTGTGTGGACACAAAATAATCTAAAAATCTAGTTTCAGCAGTATTCTTTTGGATATTAAACTTGCAGTTGGTTACAGTCCACTTAACTTCCCTGAAATAATTCAGGCTGCTTCCAAGCCTATTTATAAGCCAACTGTTTCACATATTAGGTACAACAGTTTTTCTTCACTTACTTTCAGCTAGCATGATTGTTTTTTATTTAAAAAAAAAAACAAACCCAACCCAAAAAGCCCTTAAAGCACTACTCTACTGCTCTCTCAGGTTTTAAAAAAGATTGCTGTTGTAAGAGACATCAGGTTCAAAAAGGCAAAGAGATTGTTTTTCATCAGCATCATGACAGTTGGTAGGAAAAAAATTCAGAGGAAAGACTTATGGAAAAGAAGAAAAGCACAGTTTTATCACTGAATTTTGTTTACAAGCTGATAAACGGAACTGTTATCTGGCCATTGGAATCTCTCACTATGTTCAGTGGAGAATGAGCACACTTCCAGTCTCTGCTGCAGATACTGAAGGTCTGCACGTAAATGGGGTCACGTACACAAGAAAGCACTCCTACTTTTTTCTCTTTGTAATGGATACTGAAGTTGACACAGATGGTAGTAATAAGGCAAACTCCAAGGCTGCCAACTGCGTCAGTCCTTGGTCCTTCAACACACCTCATCTGAAACCATAACTATAATTCCTCTTCCATTGTGTAGTACCACTGTGCCACACATCTTTTAAAAATATTAAGAAAATTATTCATAGGACTTACTCTACCAAAGCATTGTTAGGAAAAAAAAACACCTATATGTGGTATTTGGACTTTTTTTTAAGTGAGGTTGTCTTAGAGTTTTAATGCTTCCCGGCAATGATTAAGTTGAATTAAAAGTTGCACTCAAGTTTATATCTTAGCTGATTCTCCCACTGTGGCTTGTGTTATCTAAGTGTCAGCTGTTCAGCCCTGCAGTGCAGTGCAGCACAGCAACAGAAAAGGCAGGAGTGAGTGATATGTTCCAGGTATATACTCTCTGGATAAGAGTAAATGGGAATCTGCTCAGTGTAGAGAAACTACTCCCTTCCAGATTTTAAATTGAAACATGTTAAATAAGCATAAAATTAACTGGAAAAAAAGGTTTTGGGATATGATTTTTTAGGTACCCTCAGAGGTTTTAATATAACTGTGTCTAGGTAAAAGTTTTTTAAAGAGTTTTGCACTTGAAAAGCCTTTGCATCATTAGGCGTGCATAGAGAAACCATCAGCAGAATGAAAATTGGACTCTTCCTTTAGTGTCAACAGCAGCCACTTGCAACATTTTCATTAATGCTAGGATTGTACTGACTCAGTGCATACTTGGTGTCACTGGTTTAAATCACATCTGTGCTTTATATTTTTTCTTTGTTTTTTATCTTATGTTTTGCTGGGACTAATGAGAACCATGTCTTTAGAGCTAGTGTGTAAGCACTGTTTACAGCAGTGGAAGAAATCCTTAATCCTTTGGGGTTTTTTTCAAATATCTTTTTAACCCTCTTCACTAAGATGCCTTTCTGATCCCTTCAAAAAAGATCACTTCTCAGCCTTTTCTTTTCTCCCCCTCATATGTAACAAGTGTTGCATATACATATTTATGAATACATAAATATATGTGTATATGAATACACCCCCCCAAAAATAAGCTTTGAATCAGCCGTGGCTGTGATTGATTCATACCAAATACAAGAGCTGCTCTGGAGCTGGGGCCAAGCATGCTGAATCCCTCCCTGCCTCCCAGAGTCCCCTGCTGGCATGTTGTCTTGGACAGCAGGTAGTAAAGCTTGAAATCCCTCCCACAGAGTGGGGAAGTGGGGTCTGATGTCTCACTTTGGGGGTGCAACTTTCTTTGCTGTGTATAAAAGGCAAATACTACTATGTTTTCTGCTAACTCTGATTAAGAGAAAGCAATGGCAGCACAGGGAGACCTACTGTGGTGGGAGATGTATGAGTTAGGAGTGCTTTGAAGGTACTCACCTGGTTGATCCTCTGGGCTGGAGAAATACCCTGCTGGGGTCTGGTCAGGCTGACACATCAAGCAGGTCCCAAGGGTCTCAGCCCAATGGAGGTCAAACACATCTGGATCTGTGAGGGGCAATGGAGCATATTGTCTGGATCTGAATTTTGGACACTGGCACCTCAGTTCTATTCCAGAGGCATAATAGGTACTTCATTATATTTTAGATTTAATCTCTTGTCCTTTATGAAATGTTTAGTACCTATTGGGGAAAATGAAAATAAATGTCATTATTTTCTTTCTGGTTACCTCAGTGAACTCTATTAATTCAGGACACAAAGTACTGAACTTCAATAAGCTGATAAAACATGTTATCTTCAATGGAATAACATCCTATCATGAACTACCACTTTCATAGTATTTACTTCTAATCTTGCACCTGATCATGAAAGGATTACTGAAGAAGCAAGCAAATCAAGAGCTCTCACATTCATGTCTGCTTTGTCTGAAGTATGTAAAAAAATCTTCAAACAGTTTTTAATTTCCCTGCTCAATTATTTATCTTTCTCCTCTGTTCTGTTTCTTTTCTGATGAAGGCTAACTTGTAACGGTGCTTAAGCTTGAGCTCAGATTTGAATTAGTGGATATTCCCAATCATTGTGTGAAGTATGTGTTTACTAAATTGAACCTTGAATGACAAGAATTTTATTATTTCATTTCTCCAAAATGCATCAACAGCCATGTGCACTGTGTGGTAAGAATCTTCTTACAAAGAATTAGGATGTGTGAACTGTTTATGAAATAGTTTTAACCACCAACAAAATAATATACTTTGTTTGTTACATGCTTGCTAATGTGTTATTGTCCTTGTCAATGTAACTTTTATTTATTTTTTATTATTTAAGAGCAAGTGACCAAATGTTGGAAATTGTTTTTCTTTGGATCTCCTTATACCTTGAAACTTCTTCTCTACCCTGCATATCTCCCCCCCCCCCGTTTTTTTTTATTTATTCATTTTCCAGTATGTAAGAAAGTACTTCACTGAAATAATACTTTCTTCTTATATCTAGAAATGAAACTAGTACCATTACAACATAACCATAAAAAGCAAAAGCAAGATTTTAGGTGTCAGTCTTACAGAAAACAGATGAGTGTGGTGATTAGGAAGTCTGGTGATTAGGAAGTGTGCCTTTTATTGGGACTTTAAATGAAAGCCCTTCCCCTAATGCACTGAAAAGTTTTCCAATAAAAAGAATCCAAATCAGAGCGCTTTGCAGTAGAACAAGATGAATAACCTTGCAGACATCAGTGCTGAATATAAAGAGCATGCGCTGTAGGAATTAAATTATCACATCCGTTAGATTCCTGCAGTTGCAAGCAACAATTTAGCAGAAACCATCAGTGGTTATTTTTGTCCTTGATTTTTATTTCCAGCAGGTGTCCCCTTCTGGTAATGGTGAGGGGCTCCTAAAAGACAAAGTGGAAATAGTGAGTATATAAATATTCCCCCAGGTCTTTTAAAATTAAATGGACATTCCTGAAGCTTAAAATACCCTTCAAGTGTGCACTTACTATTTTATTTAAAGGTAGAGGCTGCTTGTCAGGAGCTCCATTTACTAGGATTAGATTGACAAACTAATACTGCTAACTATTGATGGTTTGAGGCCTAATCAACAGACTGGCTTTAAGGAAGATAAGTATTAGAACTAACAAAACTTTGTAAAATATTTGTTTGATAGCCTTCCACATATGATGGGTATGTATTTTCCACAACACCTTAAGGTAAGGCATTTTCCCTTGGTGGGTGCAGTGGGAAAATGTCCCATTAAAACAAACAAACAAACCAACCCACAAAACCCCACAAAAACCTCAACCATGAAAACATTAAGCCTGGTCTGACCCTAAATGTCAGCCCTGTGCAAATTCCAGGGCAAGCATATGGAAGAGAACCAATGTAGGACAAAGGACATCCAAAGACTTCAGGGGAGGTCATGGGAAATGTCGCCTACCTTGAACTTGATTATAATCAGTTCTAATTGTTACAAGACTCATGTTGTTTTTAAAGAATGCAATAATAAAATTTCAGCTTCCTAGAGCTTGAACCAAATGTTGCATTTAATATGAGAAGACTCTTTCATTGGAGATTGTGTTGATTGCATAGTAAATGTGACTTGTCATCTTTAGTTTCAAATAGCTGTCTGCACTAAACATTACTGGAATGCTTGATAGTTACTAAAAAGAAGATAAAAGTAATTTTTTCCTTGGGCAGAAGAAATAAATTATAGTTGTTTATATAACAGGTTTCCATTTTTTAGAAAATAATTTTCTTTTTCTTTGTTACTTTACATGATCATTATTATTAATATTATTAATTTTTACAAGTTCAAGCACTAAAAATGCATTTTAATGGTTGCAGCTTTCAGCTCAGAAAGCTATATGGTATGTGACAGCCAGCAGGAACTCTTCCAATCATGCTGCACTTGGTGTACTGGGCCAAGTCCTGAGCTCCATAAATTCCTTTGAGACAGTCAAAAATGCCCATGAATGCTTCTGAACTAGGTTCTTAACTTCTCTTTTGCAGTCCACCCTGATGTATTGGGCAGTAAGGGGGGGCAGATGGGTTTGCAGAATCCTGTGTAAAAAGTAGGCTTCAGAAAATCTGTATATTTATTAAATTCTCCTACAAAATAAAGCTTACACAGAATTGTGCATCTCTGCTATAGAATTTAAAACTAGTCTTGAATAGACTTGACATCCTAGAAGGGTGATCAATCCCTCATAACTTCTATATATGCTTTTTTTCACAAGGAGGTATATATAGGATTTTTTTTCCATAGGCAGAATGCACCTATGACTTTTTCTGTTCCTCATTATGTCCTCATTATCAAGTGCCAGGCCAGAAGTGGTTACCTGACTCATGTTATTCTCTCATTTTTAAGGTGGGTCTTAACTTCCAGTTTCACCTTGACTTACAGTTTGCCATGACATGTGCTTGCATCTTACAGCTCTCTTCCCCAACAGAATGGAAGACTGGTGATGAGTGGTTAAAATGCCATTTGCAGCAAAGCATACAGTTGGACTCAATGATCTTAAAGTTCTTTTCCAACCTAAATGATTCTATGATTCTATAACTCATTCAAACAATAGTTTAAGAGAAACTGTAAATGGCAGACCAGGCATTCTCCAAGGCCTGTCCTTCCCAGATCTGAGTAGGCCTATGGCAACAGCCTAGTCTTCCAAAGCAAATGCATGTCTTTCTGTCGCTGTCTCACACTCTTAATAATCTTCCCCAGACAACTTCTCAAGGGTAGTTCTCTTCTCCTTCGAGAAATTTCTAATAGGTCATTATTGTATTTTGTCCTGCTAATCCAGACCCTGGCAGAACACACTTGTGTCTTTGAAAGCAGGATACGTGGTTCGTGGAGCTCATGGATCTGTTGTCTTTCAAGTACAGTTGGATATCTTGTTCAGGGATCCTCTTTCTTGGGGTTTTTTTGGTTGGTTGGTTTTGTGTGTGTTAGGTTTTTGTTTGGTTGTTTGGTTTGGTTTGTGGGATTTGAGTTTGTTTGTTTGTTTGTTTGTCAGTTTGTTTGTTTGTTTGTTTGTTTTTTCCATGGCATAGTGTACTGAGTTTGTGTGGCAAGGTTTTCGTAGTGGGGGGGTTACAAGGGTGGCTTCTGTGAGAAGCTGCTGGAAGCTTCCCCTATGTCTGACAGAGCCAATACCAGCTGGCTCTGAGACAGACTCACAGCTGGCCAAGGCTGAGCCCATCAGCAATAGTGGTAGTGCCTCTGGGATAACAGATTTAAGAAGGAAAAAAAAGTTGCAGGAGATACAGAAACGGCAGCTGGAGAGAGGAGTAAGAACATGTAAGAGAAACAGCCCTGCAGACCCCCAGGTCAGTGAAGAAGGAGAGGGAGGAGATGCTCCAGGCGCTGGAGCAGAGATTCCCCTGCAGCCCGTGGGGAAGACCATGGTGAGGCAGGCTGTCCCCCTGCAGCCCAGGGAGGTCCACGGTGGAGCAGATATCCACCTGCACCCGTGGAGGACCCCACGCTGGAGCAGGTGGGTTCCTGAAGGAGGCTGTGACCCCGTGGGAAGCCCACACTGGAGCAGGCTCCTGGCAGGACCTGCGGATCTGCGGAGAGAGGAGCCCACAGAGCAGGTGTTCTGGCAGGACTTGTGACCCTGCAAGGGACCCACGCTGGAGCAGTGTGCTCCTGAAGGAATGCACACCGTGGAAGGGACCCATGCTGGAGCAGTTTGTGAAGAACTGCAGCCCCTGGGAAGGACCCACGTTGGAGAAGTTCATGGAGTACTGTCTCCCATGGGAGGGACCCCACGCTGGAGCAGGGGAAGAGTGTGATGAGTCCTGCCCCTGAGGAGGGTGAAGTGGCAGAAATAACATGTGATGAACTGACTGTAAACCCCATTCCCCATCCCCTGCGCCACTGGGGAGTGTAGGTAGAGAATCTGGGAGTGAAGTTGTGCCCGGGAAGAAGGGGGGGAGGTAGAAAGAAGGTGTTCTGAGATTTGGGGTTTTCTCATTACCAGACTCTGGTTGATTTGTAATAAATTGAGTTAATTTTCCCCAAGCTGAGTCTGTTTTGCCCCTGACAGTAATTGGTGAGTGATCTCTCCTGTCCTTATCTTGACCCACGAGCCCTATGTTATATTTTCTCTCCCCTGTCCAGCTGAGGAGGGGGGAGTGATAGAACGACTTTGGTGGGCACCTGGCGTTCAGCCAGGGTCAGCTCACTACACATAGTGAGACAGTACTGTCATTCTTGGATCATTTATAAATGTTGCCATTTATAAATAACACCTCTATTGTAGCACCTGTGAAGGCAAGTTTCACACTAGTCCAAGTAACTCTCTCTGATCCCCACTCACTGTAGAGATAAACATGAGGTCTTAGTAGCTTTTATTGCAACTAAATGTTAGCACTGTTGAGTATCAGCACAATCTGAGTGTTGACACAAGGCTTTTTTTTGGAAATGCCATGGAATACACTTCTCAGCCGTACTGCAATTGACTTACACTAGACCTTTCTAATGTATTAAAGGAGTCGTCCCATCCCGTGTCGTGTGTTGTCCGTGTCATCCCCCCCGCCCGCTTTTATTCACTCTTTGATTAAAAAAATGGGTGTTGAGCATTTCTGGGCAGAGATGAAATGGAAATATTGTTACTGATTTATTCATACAGTCTTCATTTTCTTGGCTGTGGTAAATTTAATAGTTGTTTACTGGTCCCTGGGTTCTATTGATCAGCATTGCTCCCTCTCACACCCATGGAGGGCCCCGTGCCTGCAAAGCCCTTGTTTTAACTTTGTGCACATGAGGAGGCCATTAATTCCTGGTTTGTGATTCTGGCCACACTGAAAGCCAAAGTCTGCCACTTGCGTTTGGATAATCGGGTCACTTGACAAAACCAAATAATTGCACTTTCTGTATTTCTATAATGGTAGCCATCTATCTCTACTTTTCAATATATATCTTAGAAGTAATAGTCAGAAATTCAAGGATTCCAGTTTAGCAGTATTCAGGCTACCAATGGTGACTGCAGGAAAGAATAGCACTGACAACATTTTAAATGTTAGAAATGGCCTGGAAAGGGGGAATGTGTCAAGGAAAAACTATTGTTCAGCTGAAAAGCCATGACCTTATGAGAGCAATTTGCAATGTGGCAAATACATAGGTTGGCATGAAAATCATGGTCTTGCCCATTTTGTTGCCAGTTTGGCTCTTACCCTGATTACCTTGCTCTTGCACACTGTGCTCATCTGGGGGTTTAAGCTGCATGTGGCAGGGGAACGCTTGACCTCCTGAGCACTCTGGTTCCTTCCTGCTTTAAAGCAGCCTGTTAAAATCAGCTCAAAGGAGTGGCAGTCAGACTGAGAGATGCATCAGGGAGGAGTCATATCTGCCGCCAAAATATTCCAGGAACTGAAGTTGAAAACTGGATGGCAAAGGATTTCTACAGCTGGAGGAGATGATTTTAACTTTAGTTATATTTGTTATGGCTCGTAAGAGTGGGATCAGTGTAGAGAATCTACTACTGGCAGGGAGAAGGCAGAGGGGGAAGATTTTAATTACAAACATATTTATTAACAATGAGTGCAAAGACATGATAGGGAGAAGGAGAGTTTTCATTTTAACACGTGCACTATTAATCATGAATTATACTAGGGTTACAAAAGGGAATCTGCCTGGAGGCAGAGGGCAGAAGAGATGATTTTTATCAAACATATTGAGCCAATTTCTGTCCTCTGACATATGCACACAGCTTCCATTGAACTCCATGGGAGGCCTACACTTGAATTGCAGGGCATAATTGTGCTCTGCATGTTCCATACATATTAATCATAATTAAAAATAAAGTTCAAGGCAGGGCTGAGGGATATGTGGTTGAGGCACAGTTAGGGCCAAGGTAATCTACTTTATCAATATACATTTCCTAAGGTGCCTTGTATCTTGGCAGGCGATAAAAAAAAGATGTAATTCATATGATATGAATATACACTGATACATGTTGTAGTATTTCCTGTTATAACACCAGTTACAATCCTTTTTGTTGCTTTTAAAAGATTTTTAAAGGATGGTAAAGCTAAAAACAAAGGTTTAAAACTCTTGGGAACACCGTGAGTGTTCCAGCATGATGCTTACTGAAATGCGAAGATATCCCCTAATGTAACAAAATTAAACAATGAAATGAAACTGTAATGATTAGTATTATCATTGCATTTCTATCTGAAGTGTTCAGTTGTAGCCCTGTTTTATATTATGTCTTTTGGATTTGGAATATTTCTCTGCATTCCACAGGAATCTTATTTCTGTGCCGTGAGACTGAGTTGTCCTTTGTGATTTTCTGTTCATGAATTTTTCACAGTTTTACTAACTTTGTGGATTCAGTTTTTAGCCCTATGCCTGATTGTTTTCTAATTTGCTTGCCATCTGTCAATTTATTTTGTTATATATTTTCTATATCTTATTTTAGAGCTCATGGACTAGTCCATCATCTCAAGAAGCGGGCCTTCTTCCCAGCCCTTCTCTGACTCTCATCATGCCACTGCTCTCCTCATAGTTATATTTGAGTGCTCAGACTCTGTTTTCATCTGTGTCCAGTGCTTGCTAAACTCAGGCCTCTCCTTTCTTGATACTTCTACTCAAATTAGGGAGCTTTTAACACCTTGTGGCCCTGAGCTGAGTGCTTTTAACTGTCCCCTTTAAGTAATTTTCAAGAATCTTGAGTAACTTGCAATGGTGATCCACTCATTATGAAATCTGTCAGACAGAAAGTTGCTTTTTATCTTAAACCACTCCTGCTGATAGGTTTGGAAGACTTCACTCTGTCCTTGTTTGTCGGCTAAGAAAGCTATCATATTCACTTAATTACTTTCTGTTTTGAGGACTCTATATCCCAATCTAATAGTTCTGACCAAGATATTAATGCAAAGATAGTTTCCTTCTTACTCAGTCTGTCTATTCTTCTTCCTTTTTGGTGTAATTAAATCTTAATGTGAAGTGATCTAAGGAAAAATTGGCCACTCCTTTTTTTGCACATCTCTTTCAGGGCATAGAAAAATGAGCATCTTGATCATGAGCACCTTTGGGAACCAGTGAAATCCAGACATCAGGTAAGGAAATTTGTTCTAGGTCATGGGCAACCTTCTGTCATCCTTCCCATGACCGGCTTTGTTTCAGAGGATGTTTGGATCTCCATGTAGTGCCCGTGACTCTGTGTGAAGTACTTAGTGATAAGAGTGAAATCATGTCTTCCCCATAGATTTCAGCAAGACATAATGTTTTGCTTCGTCTGAAAACAGCAGGAGTATCTAGACAGCGTGGGAAGAGTAAAAGACCTTCTTCCCTGACAAAGCAGGTAAGAGGGTCAAGACAGCAAACTCTTCTTCCTGAATGCCTCTGGCACCTGGTCACACGTGCCATCTAGAAGAGTTTCAGGGGAAAGGAGCCGCTCTGCGGTTTTCTTAGGATGCAGGAGTTGAGACTTTAGTAGAAAGTTGTGGAATATGATACTTTTTCTGCAGTTTAATTCAGATCCTAAAGCTACTAATTTTAAAAGTATTCCTTTGCAGAAAAATGTTAGAATTTACACTGTGTTCTGGCTGGAGATCCAGCCATACATCTTCACCAAGGTAGTTTCTGGATTGCTGTGAGTTCTGAAGCCTGATTGAAATTTTTCATTCAGGTCAAAGATGCCAAATGAGGTTAGTTTAAAAGATGTTATATACATATGTATGCATATATATTTCCAAATACCTTGTTTAAACAAATTAAATTCAAAACAGATGGAACTGAGAAGTACCTTACATAGGTCTTCTGTGAAGAAGTTACTAAGCTTGCTTAAAGTCAGGTAGAAATAACTCAGATTCCAGGGAGGAAAGAATAAAAGTATTAGCCATTTTATAAACTATTGATGCATGTTATAAACCAGGCAAAGAAGCCAAAAAAGAATTGAAACCAAAACATCAGGAGATGCCATTGATCTGAGACTACGCATTGTATTTGTATTGGGTAGAGACTTTAATAAAGCTGCTCATTTTTCTGAGGGAGAAAATTAGACATGCAGAGGAAGAGAAATCAGAAAGTGACATGATACTTTCCTTCAACACCTGGCCCTCGCTCACTAAACAATTTCTTCATAGTGGGTATTAACTTGTAAAGTGTGGGTAAAACCATAGATCTATTTGATGTCTGCATTAGTAAAAATTATTTGTTATTTTCTAATTAGCAAAGATTGCAGATGCTGCATCATTTGACATAAAAGACTAGTGTCAAAACAGAGACACATTTTTTCACCCTTATAGGAAACATAATAGGAAATAGACTTTATTTTAAGGAAGACACTAAAATATTTTAAAGGATGATTTATTTGCCCTTTAACAATAACTGTGTTTATGCAAATGACACTTAAAATAATAATTTAACTCTATAAACCTATATTTTTAGGTCTTGTTACGTTTGCACAATCTTTAGGCTCCTATGGTGCCTTGACTGGAGAGCATAAAGTGGTCATGGATGCCTCTCATCTGTTTTCCCTCTGCCCCTCCTCCCCATATGTTTTAGGATCAATTTTTTAAGGTCAAGTTCTGACTCTGTGGGTATGTAATAAATAATCAGTTTGACTTCCCTTGCATTCTTACATGTATGTATATCATTATTCCATAACTGTATTTAGCCTATCTAAATTTGGTCATAAGTTACATAGTTGCTTTTTAAGGCTCCCTCCCTCCCACTCTTAGGCCTACACTTAAGTTTCTAGCAATTAGGCTGACACCACTCTTCCTTCTGCTGCTTTTCCTTTATTTGATTCTTTTGGTCCTGGCTGCCAAACAGCTCACACTGGTGACCTGAGTGTGGGGCTAGTGTGTTTACTGCAGTGGGCAAGAGGTGTGTTGAAACCCCCAGACGGCAAGGAGCTGAAAGCCCAGTCCTCCCGCTTTCTTAACATCTGCAGGCATTGCTTGGTGGAAGAGAAATACTGTTGTCACCCCTGCAGTGGCTGTTCGGCTGGCTGGTGCGCTGAATTGCCAGGAAGAAGGACACATACTACTGGTGTAGTCAGCAGAGAGGATTTCAGGGTCGTGGCTGTGTTGCTTATGCGACAATAAGGGAATGCGGTCATGTTATCTAAAAAGTCTGGATCATGCTGAAAGGAGAAGGGCTTGGTTTTTAGAACTTTGTTTGGATATCCAGTGAAGTGTTTTCCTTGTGACTATTTCAACCAACACGAACAGAGTTTCTTCCTAAGCAAAGTTTTCAGATAATGAAGATTACAAGTGACCAGCACAGTTCCTCAGAAAATACTGAATAACGTGAGTTTGCCTTCAATCAAGTTTTCTGTTTCTGGATCCATAATAACTTTTAGTATAGAGGTAGTCCAGTAGTGAAGTCAGGGGAACTGTGTGTGTTTAAACAAAGATATTTGCAGAGTTCAGAGCTGTAATCTCGCATGTTCAAAAGTTATAAAATTTTGTTTGGAAGATGATGAGTAGATGAATTCCTTGGTAATGCTATCTGAAGATAACTTGGTAAGCATACCCAAATGCTTATTTAATAATAGATAATGTCATACTATGTAGAAATTTATTTAACAATCGTTTAAATAAAGACCATTAGAGAAAATAGCTAAAAACAACTGAAGGTTGTTTACTTAGGTCTTTCAAAATGTATTTTTTATCATACAGAACATAGGAAAATAGCACATATTATCTGGATTGTGCTTGCACTTAAGTTGTTTTCCCACTTTCTGTAATATTCTTTCAGGACATTAAAAAGAAGGTTAAACTACATTAACTCATTCACCCTGTTGATATTAGAGGTACTTAACTCAGAATGCTTTTGAGTTGTCTTTGGCATGAAAATAAGTTTTGTTCAAAGCCACTCTCAGGTTGCAACTGAAATCCTCCATGTGTAAACAACTTGAAATTCTTATGCTAGCTTGAAAATCCATACTTCACCAAAGTACTTGTTCCCTGACTAAGAGGATTTCAACACTTCCTGGAGATTAACTCAAACGCTTTATGAATTAGAAATGAGAAATAATTCACTTTTTAAAATTCAAATTTACCCAGATGTTTTGACATTTGCAAGGAGTTATCAGAAATGTTATTTTGCTTTAGATGTTAGGTATTAGAAATAAGATAAAGTTGGAACAATAAGAAATTACAGAGTGTTCAATTTAAATATTGTTAACCAGTAACTGTAAGGGTAATATGAACAGGTTCAACCTTAATTCTGAAGTGTATGACATCTGCAATTGAAATCCACTTAGAAACCTTAAGTATGTATATTTTAAACCTTTTGTACAGCTGCAATGATGATTTCATAATTTCAAATGACAGTATTTTTTTTTGATGGTAGGGATACAACGTGTCTGAGTCATCTATCAGATTTCAGAGGTAACAGAAGCTCTTCATAATGTTTCACTGACCAGCTCTCAGGAGATGGTTGTGCTAGTGTATACAGGATGGTTGGAATGTGGTGCTGTCTATACTGGACTTACCTTCATAGGTTCATAAATTTTAAAGACAGAAGTATTTATGATTATGATATTTGTTCTGAAAATTGGAATCAGTTAGATTTTCACATGAAGACCTGGAGAACAGTCCCTAATTGTTAGAAGAAAGATGAATTCATGACTCGCCATATAGAAAGGAGCCTAGAATGGTTTAATCTAAATTCTCTTTAAAGCAAAGATGTAGATAGGACTACAACAGACAGTTAAAAAACCTGTATACCTATATTGACACTGGAGAATATTGCACATCACCACCAACTGAGGCAGACATCTTTAACCTAGCCTGACTCAAGTTTGAGTTCCAGCTCCATGTGTATCTAAACACATATTTAACACCCACATGATTATTCCAGAAAGTTTTAATTTTGAAGCAGAAGGGTATGCACAGTTATGTGAAACAGATGCTTGTTCATGTATTTGAGTGTTAGAAATTTGGGGTTCTGATGCTGCAAATATTTCTGCTCATTGTTAACTTCATTGATCTGTATTCATGTTGTGCTCAATAAGCCTGGGTATTTAAAGCTAGACATATGCATGCCTGTGTGGTAAGCAGGGTCCAAGCAATGCAGTTAGAAACAGAAATGTTTGTGCATAAAATGAAAAATGTGCTTTTGGAACTACTGATGACTAAATGAAGAAAGAGGAGACTGTTTTAAGAAGCAGATGTTAAGAAAGAAGTGGGTAGAAGAAAGAGACATTTGCTGGGTAAGCACAGAAAGGTACCTGACCGTAATAGCATTAAAGGGGAAGAGAGAGAACGGGAGACAGAGAAGTGGAAAGGAGAGGGAAGAGGTGTATGTCATCTGCACACATATGTTTGTAATAGCTCCCTACATTTCCTTTTCTATATCCAAACCAATATATCTACCAGACACTTCATAAACTTGCAGGAATCAGCTCATTTTCAGGAACTCCCTATCTGATATTAATATCTGCAGAATTTTTCAAAGGTTGATTGAAAATCTCGTCTATAATTGTCTTCCACATAAATGATATAATGTTGATTATTTGTTTAGATAGGGCTGTCACAGAACTTGTTCTTATATTCAGCAGGAGGGAAAAAGAAAATTGCATCAGTTTCAAATCTTGGCCCTTCTTCAGGTTTTCATGGTTGTATCTAACCATTCTGTCTAAAAATCACGGTGATATGCTTTCCATCTCAACTGCGATATTTAGTTGTTACAGTAAAATCAAGGGATTGGAAGTGTACAGGAAAAAAGTTAATAGGCTAGTTTATTTTTCATGTAGCTCACTACAAAGTGAAAATGTCTATGTCAGATGGGGTGAGGGAGAGGAGCAGTAAAGTTTTTCAGTAGAAATCTATTGTCATAAGTATCCCACCCCCACCAGTTCTATTACATAGAAAATTAGTAAACAGATTTGAAAAATAAATAGGGATAATAGGTAATTGTGTGTAAACCTCATAACTGATGTAATACTGCAGTATCATTTTCCGATTCTGCCCTACACAGCTATAGGTTATGGGCTAAAATCCTGACTCCATTGAAGTAAATTCCAAAGCTGCAGCTCTTATTCCTGTGATGTGGAGATTTATATGAAATACAACATTTTCAAGTGACCAAAAGTCTTCATTTGGATTATTTGTAAGAATCTGAAGTGACACAGAAGAAATTGTTGCCATTCTTGCAACTTTTCCAACTTAAGGTGGTAGCTTTTACTTTCAATTTCTATATACCTGCATTTTTTAATACCACATTTTTAGAAAGAATATTTAATCTGAGGTAAGCAAAATTAAAAAGGAATAACAGGAAAGCAGTCTGATTATTAATGCTGTTAGAAGTTTTCTTTTAACTAAAATAAAGTGATGGTTTTATCAAGGTTTTCTTTTATTCCTGTGACATATGTTTTCACTTCCTCTTTGAATTTTAACTTCACACTTCTGAGCATGATGAATAATCACACTGAAAATACTGTGTGATTTTAGGAAACTATTCCCAAATGCAGATGGGAAACAGACATCAATCTCTTAAGATTTGAAATAAAACCTAGAATTAAAAAATTCTATCATTAAGTAGAGTTATTTCAAGCTATTTATGCTAAAAGAAGAAAAGCTCTGGCATTGTTCAGTCCAAATTGCTGAAGGGCATTTTCTGTGCCTTACATGACCTACTTTTAAAACCACAAGCCTTTAAAATGTCAGAATTAGTAAATTTATCTGTCCTACTATTTTATAGTATTGAGGCAATGTAGAAGATTAAAATCTCCTCTATTTGCACTAACTTGTCCCAAAACCAAATATACAAAATAGACAAAGTAATGTAAAAGTATAATTTCTAAAAGCTGTTGTTCTTAAAATTTATATATAGGATGCTATAAAATAATTCTGTAATACAATTAACCTGCAGTATAATTCATCTTCTGTCTTCCTATGTTAAGAATACTTTTGGACATCTGTTAGAATAGAAGAATCTGATCTTTAGGAAAGAACTTGAATTACAAAGTATGGACTGGTAGCAGCACTCCACTCTCTCACATGCACAGCAGCAACTCTTTTCAGAGTCAGTTTAAAGTGAAGTTTTAACCTCTGTGCAGTGTAAGAACATAAAATATGTCTTCAATTTTGTGGATAGAGGCTGTGAATAAGAATGTCACTGTCAGTCTGTCTTAAATAAATCTTTTCCATAGTTTCTGTCAAAAAATAGGATCGTTAAGAAATATCTTTTTCACTGAGCCTTCTATTTATTTTTCAAGTGTTGCATATAATTAAAAATCCCTCTTAGGTCAGGGTCATTTTTGGAGAAACATTTGAAGAGTGAAGGGTTGATGCATCTTCCCTGCCTGTTTTGTGGAACTGGAACAACTGGCTTTCCTTTGCTATTGCCATTTCATGAAACCTTGTCATATGAAAGGTAATTGCAGTCCTCCATAGCTCTCAGTAACTGAAGCCGTAATAGAAATCTGCCAGGATTTCTCTACAGCCCTTGTTTCTAAGGTTTGCCAGAAATCAACAGAAAATATTAAAATGCATGACAAATAATTGAAATGTAACATATTTTAGTCTTGGGAGATTAAAAAGATACTGTAAAAGTATCTTCATGTTCTGTACCCCTGAGAAGGAAATCAGAAGAAATGGAAACATTATCACGCACAAGGATAATACTCTGAGTGTATTACCTGTATTACCAGCAGCTTGGAACTCAATGCACTCCATATCTCAGCGCAAATCTCCATCACTTGAGGTAATGAAGAAAAATTTAACTTCTGGTAAGTGGCTACTAGACCGGAATGTCACGTGCATATCTGTTTTCACACAGTGGTACCTCCTTGAAGGATCAAACCACTTCTTTCTTTCCAAGGCCTTCACTTAAAGGGCTGTTCTATTGTTAAGACAGTTGTTGGATACAGGATACCTACACATAACTGTTTCACACATTTCTGCCTGAATGGCAAGGGTTGGCATTTGGGTCTGCAAGCTGGGAGCTGTGGCTTCCCACCAGAACTGAGTCCTAGAACAGAGAGCCAAAAGCAAACCACATGGGTGCTGGAGGAGAGCAGGAATCACAGCATCCTTGATCAGCCTCCTTGATCACACAAGTGAGGATGTGTTCACAAATAGTGGCTACAGTGATCTTGATATTACTAAGAAGGAAAAAAAAAGTAATGTTTGCTTTGATGATGAAAAAAATAATGTTTGATGCCCCTTCCAGAATTCTGTTAAGTTGCAAGCTTGAGAGGATAGTCTCCTATGCTACTTCAGTTGTGCAAAACTGTACTTCTTTTTTTTTTTTAAGAACAAGCTATGCAAACAAAACTTCCTGCACAAACATAATCCCTTAAACCTTTTTTTTCTGAAGTTAGACTCTATCTGTGAATGATGATAAATCCCAGTGGTACAGAAAAGCCTGGAAAAATCTGGCCTAAAGACTCAAAGTGAGAAATTCCCTGAAAGACAATTAAGATTCTGTGAGATTTTTTTGTTACCTGGAAATGACTGGTTCTTTCTCCAAGGTTTTTTTCAGTTACTCATTATTCTTTGTGGAAAAGGTTCCCACAAATAAAAATGAGAGGACATCAAAGAAGTACAGATGGTAAGTGAGTAATACTAAGGCTGAAATAAGTTTCTCAAAATTAAGGATATTTGAAGAATGCATCATTGATTGTATAACACTGTGAATGATGTACTTGTCACAGTTTTAATATAATAGCAGAACATTGATTCCATTGAAATACATTTTCTTCTGTAAAATTGGCCATATTCTTACATGTGCCTTTGCAGAAAATAATGACAAGGTTCTAAATAACTGTATGCATTACAGGACTGTATACACTCCTGCTAGGAATTCACACAAATTATATAGTTCTGATGCACAAGAGAACAGTCATCTCAATAAAAAAATTGTCCTCATCCAAATCCAGGATGTAATTAGGGCTGTGAGCCAAAGTAAACGATAATAACATCATAGCTTTAAATATCCAGAAGAATTAGAGCATATAATATACAGTTCAAAGAGTATAATAGACTAGGAGGCTAAGTGAAATTGAGCAATTTTTTTTAATTTTATTTTTTATTTTTATTTCTTTTTTCTTTTTTCTTTTTTTTTTTTTTTAATTTGATTATTCAAAGAGGATCAGAAGCTTCAGCATAAGTGCAGATTTGCCTTTCTGTCTCTCTTTTTTCTCTTTCTCTCCCTTTGACAAATCTGGATTTTTTTCCAAAGGTGCAACTGAAGGTCACGCCAGCATTAGCTTTAACAGCCTTTCTGTGATACTTAAGGCACAATGATCACAACAGCACAGGCCTTAGTTTTGCCTGTACATGTCCAGCTGGGGGGAAGCTATTCAGTGAATGAAACCCATATTATTGCTGCATCTATACAGCTGTTAAGTATTTGGGTCAGGTAGTTCAAACCTAGTTTAAGCATGCTTATAGGATCTGCAATTATTTACCTGGATTGTAGGGTAAATGCATTTCACGTTGCCATCTTCTGATATTCCTCTTGAATATCTCATACGAGTATAGAAGAAACACCACAGAGTCCATGTCCTTTAATCTGCCTTGTTATTGTATATAGTGGCCTGATAAGATTATTAGTGTATAACTAGATAAATTAAAATAATCCTAGTTTTGGTAAATTTATGGACACAGCAAGTCTGAGGAAATCACAGCTTTTGGCTAGCATGTCTGCAGCAAAGCAAGGCTGTTTGCAGCTTATTACAAGTTTGGGATGAAGCCTGTGCAGCTTCATTTATTTCACAGATGTGGGAAGCTGTGGATGCAATGGTATGCAAGAAGACACAGTAAACTGGAACAGAGATAATAAAAACCAGAACCTATAGATCTCATTCCTCAGCTTTAACTGCTAAATAACAATTTCTCTACCAAGCAACCAAAGCTTTGAGAAGGTGAATGTGTAATGGAATTATCTAGGAATTTACCTACCAAATCCTCTTATACCACAAGGACTACAATGCTGGCGATGCCATTGATCCTCCCTGCTCGTTCCCATGACATGTGACTCTGGTGGTTGTAGATCTTCTGGTCTTAAGAGTGTTATCTGATGTTGAAAAGTATTCTGGGTCCTGTGCAGAGACAATATTAATGGAGCAAGTAGTGTGGTCTAGACAATTGCTACAGAGCAGAATAAGGGTCTCTGACCTATAACAACAACATTTGTGAGCAGATGAACCATCTCACATTTATGTTCAGCTGAAGTGGGGGGAAAAATGCTTGTACACAATAGTGAAAAATGGCCCTCACTGTGAAATGCAAGTATGGATTTCAGTTGCTGTGCAAATCCAAGTTGACTGCAAAATAATTAAAAAAAAATAATAATCTTTAAGCTAACCCATCCTACCTAGAAACTTTTGGTTCATTTGAGTCAGAGTTTTAGCGGTATGTAGAATTGCAATGACTTGTATATAAAACAGAAAACATAACTAAAAAGATTTTATGGCCCAGGTTTATGTCCTGAATTCTAGTCTTGTGTTCTTTTCCTGGGATTATTTAGCTGATGATTTGTTTGTACTGTGTATGAGTTTTTGTATTGTTGTGCTGAAAAAATACTTTATTTTCAGACTATGTAAATTTTCAAACTTTTTTTTTACTCTTAATAAACAAAAAGAGTTTCCTATTACCTTTCTGTAAAAATGGTGTTTCAAATTTGACTGTAGGTCATTAATAAAATGGTCTTCCTACCCCAAAAACAAAACAAAACAAAAATCCCAGCAGCAGGAAGTGCTATATCCTTCTTCCCAGACAAAAAGTAATAGTCCAAAACCTGCTTTATATTTTGTCTGAACTGTTCATGAAAGAATGAGAGGTTATTCTTTTTCTGCATCAGAAGTTTGTTTTAGTTTGATAAAATCTTTTTCCTACCATAAGGTGAGCCAGACCTCAGCAATGCAGGTCACCTTTTTATTACTGTGTGTGGATAACAAAACTTGAAGCTAACCATTAGCTGAATTATAAACTCTACCCATACCATGACACAAATCCTAGTGGGACAAGGGCCTGTAATCCTGTAATTGCTGTAACAAGATGAAATGCATACACAGAGCATGTAAGGTACAAGCTTTATATTTTCTGACTTTGTCTTTCTACTGTCTTCATTAAAGTATAGATTCTTTTTTTCCTGGACTATAGAGCAAAATATGCTATATCAGCAACCAATGAAAGCTTCAAACACGAATGTTTCCAAGGATACCCTACTGGCTTGCTTTGGCATGACTTTTATTCTTATGAAAACTAATCCCCTGCACTGAATAAATTAACTTTTTTGAAATGTAACTTATAATTGCAATTAAAGATTTTCCATATGTTAATAAAAATTACTAGAATATTTATAATAATGGAGAATATTCTTGTCATTCTGTGGCTCAACTCTGCAGTTGCTCACATTCTTACTGGGAACTCTGGTGCGAGAACCATGATTTAAAAAGCCTTCCAGTCTCCTGGAATTTGAGGGGGACAATGGTTACTCAGGCCAACGCCAGCTGCAGCAGCCAGGGATGAGAGCTAAATTTTAACTGCACCACAGGCAAACTTCACCTGCATAAGGACCCTCTCTTAACTTTGTTCTTGGACCTCTTTTTAATATCTGAGGCTGTCTGATAGCCTAATCATAAGGAAGAAAGTGGTAGTAGCCTCTTTGATGGAGCTGGGTTGTATATACTGATGGGGAACAAAGGTACGGTAAATAGAAGTCAGTGGGAGGGGAGGGCTTCCTCCCATTTTTGCTCCCTTTTCATAATCTCTTTATACCCATGGCTGAAACAACCTTTTATTCGCATGCACTCATAGTGATTTGTTATCCAGTCTGTTGCCAACACATCGCTGCTGAGGGAGCCTTCAACTCTTTCTCATCCTCTACTCTGCGTGCTTGTCTTGGGAAATGCTTTCTTGGTTGGTGTCACAAAATGGAGAACAACAGAGAGACACCAAGAAGAAAGCATTTCTGGAGGCTGGAGAGGAAGAAGGCAGAGACCAGGATTTCCCAGGACATGCAGGCACAGGAGGCATGGATACAAAGGAAAATATATGCAAGCAGGTAGTTGAGATAGTTGCTGTGAGGAAATGGCTTGTCTCTAGCATGGTCTTCATGTTTTCCTCAGATTATTTCTGTATTCAGTATAAGCATGAAAGGCAGAATATGGGCATAGTATGGGTAGTAATTTTTAATACATTATTGTATAAATATTTTGTTACTGCATGGGTCTGTGTAATAGGAGTTGGACTATTTTTTAGTTGAATATGATGCAGGCTGAAATGAAATAAAAACATTACTTTTAATTAGATAATTTCATCATAATAAACAAAATGGGCAAAAATGCATTAAAAATGCTTATTTTTCACTCTGAGAACAATATGGAGATAATATAAAATCAGTGACCACAGGAAACTTCTTTGGTTATACATAGTCCGTAAGGTCAATATAAACTACTGGAAAAAAAGTTGTTGACACTAGCACTTGCAACATAAAGTGTGAAAATCTGCACTTAACGCCCCCCCAAAAAAAGAAGCCTCAAGAAGTTATTTTTAAAACAATGTTATTTTTAACAGCATCTATAAATTATACCTCACTGACTTGTCATTCTTAGCTTCAAAAGTGAAAGGTGTTTTGTTTTTAAGATATTAATTAACTATCCATCTCTTCCCAAGCTCGTTAGGAAGGAGAAAAAAAAAAAAAAAAAAAGGCCTGTTTTCTCCAGGAACCAAGAATATTAAATTCTAAAGGAAGAAAGGTTAAAGATTAAGAAGGGGCAACTGAAGCCAGTGATTTGCCATGCTTTGCTGGTGTCTGTGAAGCCTTATTTTTGCCCTCAGCTGGTCTCCAAGCATCTTGAAAGTAAGTGCTGACTCACCACCCTAATATTTGTTAATCACATCAGACTGCATTTGTCAAGAAATATTAGGTACCTTATTATAGACTGACATTGTGAGACAATGTTTTCTTTGTTAACTTTGGGTTTTGAAACTTGGCTTTATATTTCATCTGAAAAAAACCAAAAGACAACAACTGGGTTTTTTGTTAAATTTTTTCATAGCCTTTTCTGCTTTAACTGCAGTCTCAGCCATGTCTTTTGCATGTCCAAAGTACCTTTTATGTTGCCAGTGCATAGAAGCTTCACCTTCTCAGACATGACAATAATGCAATTTCACTCTCAGTGTGCTAATGGAATGTTATTGGAGTGCTAGTATTCAATTTCCACAAAGTGAAATACATTAGTTTTATCAACACAGAAATTCACACTACACATTTAAGTCTGTTTACAACTGTTGCACTACTTACCTAGGGGAAAAAAAAAAGGCAAAAATCTATGACTATATTGTTACATGTACCTTAATTTGTACAGAGAGAGGACTGAGGTTCTTAGACAAGTCCTAGAAATCAAGGTACCAAGTGCTGTAAAAAATGCACCCGAAAAATGATTCTTTATCCCACGAAGTTTTAGGTCACAAATGATTTCTTATTTATATATACTTTATTTTTATATATCTATATGTGTTATAATATATACAAACCCTAATATCATGTCCTATTTGGCTCACATATATGAATATGGTGAAAACCCAAGAAGCAAGCCATTTTCCTTCCATAGTGGCATAATATTTCTTTTTTCGTTCTATGAGGCTATATGCCTCTTACACTCTTCATTAACTTTAGAAACAAGGGTGTCAGATGTGGGATATGTGCCAAACTGCTAATATTGCATTAGTTTGTTTTCTCCCCAGTACAATTACTTTTTTGGTGAAAAACAGACTTGTGGATAGAAGAACCATAATGTGTTATATTATGGGTTATAAAAAACAAAAGAAAAAAAAACAGGTTTGTGACAAAAAAATAGGTAATTTTTTTCCTTACTTTTTAGAATAAAGTAGATTTTATACAAGGAAGACTCAATAAGCTGTAGGGTTTGGGTTTTTTCCTGGATTGGTTTCAATAGGTAAGGGGTGTGGTGCTCGCACTTGAAGTTTCCATTGACTGAGTTCAGTACTCTCTGGGATCATAAACTCTGTGCTAGTTAAAACTGGATTTATTTATACTTAGGAATCTTAATTTTGTATCTATAGCTGGTAGTTCAGCATGGTTTGGCCTCTTTTTGGTGTCTTTATTTTTTAATTTGCTTTCCTGCTTCTATGAATGGTTTTGTTTTAAAGTATTACTTGTTTATTTTGAAAATCTGCTCTGAGGAGGCCAAACTAAATCAAAAGCCATATCCATGAAAGTTTTAACCCCCCCCCCCCAAAAAAAGGCTTATTTCCCAGAACTCTGTATTTCATTTCCTAAAATCTGCACAAAATAGAACAGAATTACATAGTACAAATATTTGTTTGATTGTCTTCTGAAGTTGTCTCTTAGGGTAGGCTTTATCTTTCCACATTCTCACTTAGTGAGCACACAACAGATGTTAGTTGCATACTTTCTCATTAAAAAAAAAAGCCTTACCCAAAGATAGAGTTACCGTTGATGAACAGGACTTCATTTCTCAATGATGTAAGCTGTTTTTTTGACTACCTCAAAAAGACTAAAATAAGATAGCCAGTCTTTTACTATCATAAAACTTTGGTCAGTTGGGGTCAGCTGTCCCATCTGTTTCCCCTCCCAATTTCTTGTGCACCCCTAGCCTACTCACTGGTGGGGCAGTGTGAAAAACTGAAAAAGGCCTTGATGCTTTGTAAACACTGTTCAGCAACAGGTAAAACATTGGTGTGTTATCAATGCTGTTTTGGTCACAAATCTAAAACATAGCACCGTACAAGCTACTGTGAGGAAAATTAACTCTATACCAGCTGAAACTAGTACACTATCTCCCTAGTTTGTTTCATACCTTTGAAATATTTTCCTCTTGAGTTATTCCATGAATTTAACATCTTTTCTTTCACACCTCTGGGAAATGTAAGAATACAGCTAAGTAAGCATGCTAATTATCTTAAACACTTCTGTGAGTAGTACTTTTCAGAAAATAGCCGGTAGGACAATAGTTAGTAAGAGTTTTATCATTTATACCTTTCTTAAATACAGAGAACAAGATAAAAAAGGTAAAAGAGTTAAAAAAAAAAAAAAAAAGAGTTCAAAATGATATATCAAGATTCCTGACTTTAGATGTAAAGGAACAGTTAAAAAAAAAAAAAATCCTGCATTGCTGAGAGGAAAAATGGAAAGTCAAGTCAAAAAAGGGGAAAAAGCCAGGAGAAACTGACAAGAGCCAGAAGGCTGAAATCTTGTGCTAAAATGACAAATCTTCTAAACCCTCATATCTGACAGTATTAAAAAAGCCCAATTTACCTAGCAGTCTAGATCTGTTGTTCTTGAATTCCTTTCTTTTCATTAATGAACCCTCACCCAATCATTCTTCCTCTGTATCCTTTATCTGTAATAATTTTATGGGGTTTTTTTCTAAATCATAACAAAAATGTAATAGGAGAGTAACAAAAGCAATCTGTGTGAGATCTTAAGATAATTTTTGGTACAATGATAATTTCTTATTTATAATTAGGATTTTGAAAGCTAATACATAAACAGTTGTAATTCCCTTTGAAACTTGGACTTGAATTCCCTTAGTTAAAAACAGAAATCTTTTTCTTATATTTGCAGAATACTTGAATTCCCATTTTGTCTAAATAGAACTTTACTCAAGCTTCCTCTGTGCAAACCAAAACCCTACATGCTCATTAAGAAAGAAGGTATGATGTAACTGGTTCACAAAATTAAAAAAAACCAACAACGTATCCCAAGCCCCAGTCTTACGCATATTATTAACAACACAGCTTATATACCTTTTAAACAGGAGGCAGTAGGAAAGCCATCAAAAATTTATAAAGCCTTTTTTAAATCAATGAGAACTATTGCTAATCAGTCAAGAGTAAAAAGACTATATTGATAATTCAACAAAACCTCACCTACACATGAGAGAATCAGGAAGGACCACAGTCACAATCCATCAGAAAGAGGACATGATAAAATGATGGGATTGGAATATAATGAAAACGTATTCAGTTTGAAATAAAGCAGTGATGATTGAGGACTAGAGACTCTACAACTATTATTGCATTTGTTAAAAAAGATTAATGAGTCCTATCAAGTCTTTCTGACAGTATGTGGAATATCCTACTCCTCAGTCATCATAGTCTGGGATTATCACAGATGTCAGTGAATTTCTTACGATTTTCCTCCACAGCAAAACTCCTCCCAATTATCCACAGTTCTTGTTCCCACTTGAACATACAGTGAAAAGTCATCTTTCCACTGTGGTTATATCAGTTGGTCTACAGCTAATAAAGGACACAGCAGAAGGCTTGCTTTGCATTTTTGTATTTTCAAGCAACTAATTCTTCATTAAAGATTTAAAGTTTTAAAGGTGGCTTAGAATTGTTTCTCATTCTGTATTTTGGAAGGAGAGGGAACCGCTCCCTCACCATACTCTCTAAGAACTCTCTGTTCCAGGTCAAACAGGAGCATTTTCCATTCCTTCACAATCAATTACTTCACAGTAATAGCAGTTCCTTCGACTGCCTTCTGTTTTTTAAAGAGAAGCAACTACGACTGAATTTTATCCTGAATCCTGTTGGCATAACTTAGACGTGTTCTAAGAATACCTACAAGTCTGAAGCCTTTGGAAGAGAAATACCCAGTCTCTGGAGCCTGTTCATGCTTAGATATGATCTATGCCCTAGGTTGTTCACAAACAGTTTTGCAGCTGAGATGCTGAAACATTAGCAGGATGTTTCTGTGGCTGGAGGATTTTAAAGATGCCAGCTGAGACACCTTGGGAATTTGCTTTCCAAGTAAGGCAGTGACTAAGCTAACTAATTCAACTTTGGATTTAAATTCATGTCCCCCTTCCCCTCCCCCAACCCATTCTGGATCTACCTCCTGGTCACTACTGTTGTATTCCATAGTGATCACCCAGCTGTTAATGGAGAGCACTAGTCCAGAGAATCCAAGGAGGAACTGAGCATAGTGAAACCCTGCTCCCTTTCAAACCAGCATAGAGTTTTGACCACAGTTTCAGTAAGACTTTGATTTTAGTCCATGTTCATCAGTTTTCCCTGACAGATGGAATGAAACTATAAATTCATCCTTGCAAGCAACATATGATTGGCCCCAAGTATCATCACATCGAAGTCCATGTGTAAAGGCCATTTTTTATGAGCTTTCTGCAAAACAATTAATAATGTTGTCACATTTTAAAAGGAAATATTTTTTATTGAGATGGGGATGAAAAATGAAGTTTTTCATATAGATAATTGATATATATCCATGTTTTCTAGAAGCTTACTAGTTCATCATAAAATCCTGTACAAACAGAGAAAAATAAAAAACTTAAATTCTTCTTTTTTTCCCCACTGTGGCAAGGTATAAACCAGCATTCCCTTATACTCGGCTTTTCATCCTACAAGGGAAGAAATATTGGTGGTTTCCCTTACTACTTCTCAGCTAATGGAATTTCCTCAGTTTCTTATTTTTGGTTCCAGGAATACTCTGAAATACTGTGGTGACCTATAGTTAACTAGGGCAGACTCTTTGCTTTTATTATTTATATTTCTCAGGTGTGTAAAATATGCATGAATAACAATTCACAAATCTTCTTCCTAGTGTCTACAACTAGTGGTAAGAAAAAAAAAAGTCCATGAGAAACTACAAGTTTACAGAGAGCTAAAAAAACAACAGGTACTACAGTCCAGGAGAAATTAGACCTATTTGCCAATTGCTCAATTTGTCTCCAGGTGTTCTACTGCATCTCTTTAACTGCTGAAAAAAAAAGCTCTGAATATCTTATAGTTTTCACATAGGGCAACAATAACTCCAGGAATTTTAAGATCTGTTTGGGCTTTTAATTGTGCAAAGAGCTTTCAGTATGAATCCTTAAGGTCTACAGGGTAAAATTAGAAGAGTAACAAAGGTTTATCTATTTTTTAATTTACATATTAAATTATTGAAGACAGCTTTATACAGTATAATAGCATTTCATCAGTTTGTCATGAACAAAATGCAGTGCACAAGTGTTTATGTGTAATTCTCTGATCTTCACAGCTATTCAAATGGAATGAAATCATATCTCTGATAGGTATATGATACCCATATAAATGTAGATAAAGCCAAATCTTCCACATAAGTATCTCACCCTTTTTTTTCTGTACAGATAGACTACTACAACATGAGGCAAATGGGCTTGATATTGTCAACCACTACGGAAGTGTACTACTTTACACCTTTGTGGTGAGCTTTATGAATTGATGAAGCTACTTATAAGCCTAAAATTTGTGATCATAATTCATTATGTACTTTTGCAATTTCAAGGCAAGTACTGTTGACAGGGAATTGCTGATATTGCAGGTAGTACTTTTTGCAATGGTGAAATAAGTTCACATTGTTCTCTTTGTAATATGCTAGTGAATAAAATTAATTCTTTGTTCTGTGTTTCAATTTGTATTGCCTTTAATATACGTATGTTGTCATAAAGCATGAGAAAGTACTTCTAAGGAAGTAAAATGATTAATTTTTTTCCAGCAAAATAAGTTCAGATTGTGGAACAGCATGTCAAGAGGGCTTACCTTTAGGAACTACTTAGGTAGAACTAAAGTTTTATTTGATTAATTTTATGTCTTGCGACTCACAAAAATATCCTTTGTAGAAATATTCATAGCTCTGTAATATTTAGCTTCCTTCTGTAGATGAGATTGGACAAGAGCTAGAGCTGAGGGTTAGAACTGAGTCTATACCTGACTGAAACAGCTGCTTCCTAACAAATGCTGTGAGAACAGGCATTAAGTCATATTTTGGAGTCACTTGTCCCTTATTTAAAAGAAACAAATAACTTAAGCAGCAAGCACTTATTTACAAGGAACCAAACCAAACCAAAAAACACAGCATGTTGAATGGAACTTCTAGAGGAGGAACACCTAGAAAGTGTGGTAGAAAAAAAACTTCTGTCTATTCAGTAAAAATCCTCTGAGTCATGGATCTGAACACCACAAGTCCATCACCATGATTTGATTTGCTGTTGGTAAATGCACTGTTGGGAAAGCAGAGTGACCTATCAGAGATTAACAGCATCTTTTTTCACTTGAGTCAGCCTACTGGCTTCAGACTGGGTAAATGGAGATGGGGCCCATGCTGGTTTTGAAAAGTCTCTCATTTCTGTTGATTATCATAGTCTAATTCAGTTGTAAAAAATATTTTATATAATAATGTAAATGTAAATTATGAATAGAATTTTTTAAAAATGGGCAAAATATGCTGAGTGGACAGTAAACCATCACTGCTTAGTTTCCCGTTATGCAGTTACTTTCATTCATCAGAACTATGAAATAAGTCTAGACAAAACTCTATTTAATTTTAGAGTATTATGAATTTTCAGCTAATTTTGCGACAGCCTGGTCACATATTAAGAGAACATGGCCAATCTGTTGTGTTAGGTGGCGATAGCAGAAATTCTTATTGGGCTTGATTAACAGCTGCATAAAATTTTGGCAGTCTTCTTTATGCTTCACTGTGAGTCTTGGGGATTATTCAACCCAGAATTCAAATTTAAACACAGAACTTATGAATTTTTATGAAGACAAACTGGGAAAAAGTCAGAGAAGATCCCAGTGCATGGGGATAGCATGTAAGAGATAGCATGGCTCATTATTTGTTTCCTTTTGTCTTTTCTCCATTCTACACTCTGTGCAAACACCCCATGAGACAGCTGCAGTAAATCTTAAGTTTTGCATAATGAAGAGACTTAAGGCTAAGTCTTACGTTGTTTGAGCTACTCATATAGCTGATTAAAAGAAAAAAAAATATTATTTTTTTTTACTTCTACTAAAAACCAGTTACTATTTCCAGGTCTTCTACTAAAATACAGTTACTATTTCCAGGTCTTAGTTATTTTTCCTTTTCCATTTCTATCTCCTTTTTCCATTTGTCCCCTCTTCCTTTTTTGTTATTATTAAAGAAAAGAAGGAGAAAGGAAAAGAGGAAGGCCCACAAGCACTCAAATCTAGCAATTCCAGTAAAAGAAGTATTTCTTTGCAACAGTTTCAGTCAGCTTCAGGCTTTTTGGGAATCAGCTTGAACTTTCAACAATGTTTTCAATTGTCAAATAATTGTCAGATCTTCTCTTCAAGGGCTGGCAAACACATGGGAATAGGACTGCAAGGATAAGGGTATTTTTAAATAGTTAATGTAAGAAAGAGTTTATAGTGAACCTACAGTATGATGGAGACATGGTGACAGAAATCTTAAGCCAAACAAAAGAAAAGAAAGATATATGGTAGGTTGCCAAAGCATAATAGAACTGTTCCTCCATTTCACAAAATTTATGGGTAGATGGCCCTAAAGAATAGACCAACTTGAAATATAGGAGTTGAAAATATGAGTATTTTTCACTGTTTTTCTTGGTTGCAGTTAGAAAAGGTGATAAATTTTAAGACGAGTGGATTTCTCTTCTCAGTAACTTCCTTTGGTTTCTTGGTGTTGAAATAAAATGGCATGAGGATAAGATTAGGCTACCGGTTGAATCGCTGGCAGATGCCAAAAATGCAAGGTCAGAGAACCATGATTTTGCAGGTTTTCCACTGAGGAGTTTTTGGAGCCTCAGCTTTTCTGAAGGGGTGTATGGATGGCCCATGCTGTGGCACTTGCTCCTGGGCACCTCACTGTGGCTGCTGCTGCGTTATCCAGGTGGGGTTTGAAAGCAAGTCTTAGCGCTGGGCTAAGAGGGGAGCTTCTATGAGGCAGTGGCAGGCTCTGCTTCAGATAAAATGATTCATTAAGGCTAATATAGCTCTGACATCACAGCCCAGGCCTGACCTGACAATCCTGGTTTTCCATCAGTTGTGGCTAAAATACTGGCCTATGGAACACACTTGGGCCTCACGCTCTGAACTCCCTTTTCATAGTACATTATGCACCGTGCTCAAACAGCCAGCAGGTCTTCGGCCCAGAGAGCACTGCCAGTATAAACACTCACACACCTTTGATGAATAGTGAGGAAGCCTTCCTGACTGTGCTCTGAAAAGAAGTTATTATGGAGAGGCAGCCCTCTGGTCAGTTTTATAGGTCTCTACTGGGAGTCCCTGTTAAATACCTGACTGCTAACTAACACCTGAACTAGGGAGATTGCACACAAATCACTTTGCTGGTGAACTGCGAGCCTGAACTAATAATGTATAGTAGTACAGAAATTAAGAGTTTAACTATTTCAGGAGTGAAACAGCCTGTAAGTTTTGCAATGTGAAGCTGAAAAGAACATTCTCGTCTGTGTCTCAGTGAATGGATTTTTCAGACATGTGGGTCAATGTGTGCAGAAGATACATATCAAAGCATGCAGTGGGATGCTATGTAGAGCTAGTTACTGTTTGAGTGGTATTGTTTATCCATGCATTGCTGAAAAAGCCTGTATGCCCACAGATTTGTCAGGAGAACTGGTGTAATTTTTTAATGAAAATGTTTGGTTATACACAGGAGGAGTGCTCTTCTGATTAATAAAATGCTATAGACAGAAAAGGTAAGTCTAGTTCTGGTTGATAGAATATTACTTCTATGCAAAATGTTGCCCTTAGTTTTGCAGCTTAATGCTTTAAAACAATTTGCACAGATAAAAAGAACTGGCATGATATGCCAGATATTACTCATCACTTTTCAAAGTTAGTTCTTTTAAATGCATTCAGCAGGCCAACCTCTGCTGTGCAGAAATAGTTACACACAAAAAAAAAAGTGTTGCAAGTTTCTACTCCTTGATGCTCCTATTCTTCTGGAGATCATGATCAGCCCTTCTGCAGAAGGGGAATCCTGGAACTGTGCAAACCCCAGGAGATCATCAGAATGCACCAAACCGACAGTACCACACAAACTGATCCTTGATTCTCAGTTATATTGTTACTCAAAACATTGCAGGCCTCTAAAGTCTATTCACTTCCTCTGCCTCTTATTGCTGAAGGTATTTTCACTCGTTTTCTTAAAATGTTCTAGAGTTGGAAAGGCAACTCTACTGAACAAGTGTGCAGAGTCCTTTATTAGAAAAATTAATTTCCATATTAATCAACCATATGTTGCACAAACTTTATTTTCTCTTAACATAACTTATTACTTTTTCTCTTAAGATAATGCACTATTAACTTTTAACTCAGAACATATTGATGGGGTTTGAGGACTAGTTTTGACTCCATTTCCTAAGAAAGAATCCCTTGCTTACCTCCAAGAATAAATAAGCATGCTCTGTTGCTGTCTACTTTGCCATTATGCTGCTGCTTGTAATTAGTCTTGCTGGTGCCCCTTGGTTTATGCAAACTAGGTTGACAACAGAAGGGAGTATCCTTCTTCTGAGACAGCAGAAGCGTCTTGCTGAACAAACTGGTTTTAAAACAATTTCTATATACTTGCGCCAATATATAGAAAGTACTTCCGCTGGTGCCAAGCAGAAGATGCACATTTGTTATTAAATGAATTGCACTTATAGGTAACCTTGCCATGGCAAAACATTTCTTATTCCCTTCAGAGATCTTGGTGAGTGTTCTTCAATAATCAAAAATTTGTAATGAAGTGTATTTTTTTTTCCAAATTAAATGCAATTTGGAGTACTCTTAATGAAATCACATAAGCTTCCTATACTTGCTTGATGAGGTATGTAATGATGCTAGTCCCTGCTGTCATCCAGGTTTCCAAATACTTTATTCTATTAGACTATTTGCAATTACTTGCAGTTTGGCCAGACTATTTGAGCTGTTATTTCCCATCTCCTTTCTGGAGGCAAATTTCACTTAAAATGCCCAACTGTTTTTGTGAAAAAGACAATAGAAAATAAAATATTTTATGATATTAAATGAATTCTGTTAACCTGTGTTTGGACAGCTAAATCTTGTGCTAAAAATGAAAGTTTGAAATTTGGCTGGAATGAGTCCTTTGTGTGAAGGAGATAGTTTTCTTCTTTACAGCATCTGTAAAAGGTCCATCCAGGAGCTGTGCATGCAATGTGCCCATGTGAGCATCAAGCAATATCTGCAATGTCAGCTACCTGTAATCAGTATTTGTTTGAGCCATGGTGGACTGATCAGTGAAAGTAACAGCAACTGGAAAGTGCAATAAGATCCAACCAGGATAAATCATGGCATTTCAGTTTCTGTGGGAGTCAGTCACTGTAAGAGAAATTTGTCTCAAGCCTACGAGCTGCTTTGTTTTAGGCATCTAGAGGCCTTTTGTGGTGATCTTCGTCCTTTCAGTCCTCCCACTGGCAATTAGAAATGACCGTCATTTTTCTGGTTTTATTTCTTGTTTACATTTTCTCTTGTCTGTCCTAAATTTAAGTAAAGGATATTCTCACAACTTTCTCATGGGAAGCTAAAATCCTTGATGTATTTTTCCGAATATGTAATACCTTTATGAAGAAATTAGTAACCACAAATTTAAACACAACATTCTCATTTTACCACACCTGTAACAAATTGAGGCCTTTTGAAGGTAAGGAAAATATAATGAGGAGAGTAAGAACTTTACTGATTGAGGTTTAAAATGCTCCTTTACCACAGTCTTACAACTTTAGATAATCACTTAACTTTCGCTGATTAAATTCCTCATACATATGACAAAGGTATTAGTGTAGTTAGAGAATAACTATAACAAAAGACTTTGTAGTATTCTTGATATTACAACAGAGAAGGTGATAAAAAGTCTGATCTAAATAGAAAAAAAAATGCACGTATTTGCTTAATATTGGGAAATAAATCCTAGATCTTTCTTTTTAATCCAGTTACTAATACAATAAAAATTGATTGTATCAATATGATTACTACCTGGATTTTATTATGACAGAGATATTCTTATGGGTGGAGTTTGTATAAGGAAAGCAAAATCAAGTATGACATATCTATATCAGCCACTGCCATTGGGAACAGGTCTCTACTTTTGCCTTCCCTGAGATACGGCAGGATGACTTTTTGGCAAATTTTCCATAATTACTTGTAGATTTTAGTATTGGTGTCCTAGAATATGTCATTCCAAAAAAGCACTTATTTACTACTTTAGTTCTACAGACAAGAAGTACCTTTCTCTGGTATTTCAGTGTTTTTCAGTGCTATTACAGTGGATTTAATTTTCAGTGTTTTTCAGTGCTGTTACAGTGGATTTAATTTGCAGTGTTTTTCAGTGCTATTACAGTGGATTTAATCTTCTGTTCTAATCCGTGATCTTTATGTCAGCAGCACTGCATATGCATAACTGTTATCTGCTTTTACACATAAAGGGGCTGGATTCTTATTTTGACTACAGTAGTATTTATTCACTGTAACTCTTGATTGCAGTGGATAGAAGTTAAATCACTTTGGCTACCGATTCCTGAAGTATCACAACAAATCTTTGCTAGGGCTCTTTCAATGGTATGTGTGGAATAAGATTCTTTATGGCATGAGGCTGCAATCTGACTCTGAACTGATGTGAATCAGCAAACCATGTGCTAAATTCCTTTAATTTGGTAAACACAAAGTAAATTCGTATAAGTTCATCATTTATCCTACTAGTCTTAAGTCTGTTAATTTTATTTTTCTTAAAATGCTTTGCATCTAAGTATTTGTAGAAAGACAAATTTTTTAAAAGAAAGTTTTCTGCTTGAATACATTTCTGTTCTTTTCTTTAAGTCTGGATTATATTTCTAGTATCTCAGTTTGTCCTTATCCACAGAGGTGTATATCTTGTAAAATGCAGTTAGAAAGATTATAGCACAGTAAGTTTAGATTATCATTGAAAAGGTCAGACTACTTGCATGTCTGTATTTTGACAGAAATACACAAGAAAGCACTTGGTAATGTTATCATTATATTCTCTATTTAAACAAACAAAGATGAAAACTTAGGCCTCTGCCCATGTTATTCTGATTTTCTTTTCTCTGTCGTGTACCAACCAACAGGAAGAATACCTATTAAAAACTGTTGCTTGCAAGCAGTTTCAGCAATTAATATCCTTATTTTGCAATTAATTTGCTTTAAGATCAATGCAGGATAATGTATATGACCTGCTTAGCAACTCCTTTATCAAGGTTTCCTTGCTTAACTTGTTAAATCCTTTTCTTTTTTTTCTTTTATTTTTTTCTTGGCCTCTTTGTGAGAAAACATTTCCCCAGAAGACTAAGTAGGCCATTTCACTTAGTTTGCTGCACTGATCATGCTGGGTGCTATGGAGAAATTATTTCAGAATTCTTTTACCAGAGTAAATGAGTTGGAGCCTGTCCTGACTTGCTGTGCGTAATACAGGCACCAAGCCAGCAAAACAGCTTCTGTGAGAATGAACCTTTATCAACTTCCAGTAGCTGAAATCCAATTTTGTGCAGGCATCTTTTCCTTTTTAAATAAAGAAAGACTAAATATTAAACAAAAAAAGTGCAATTTACTATCACCTAGTGTTCATTACCTTATAGTATTAAATATAAAGGTGGTGGTTATTTATATTAAGGTTAGATGATGACACTGGTGAAAATCATGGCCTGGTTGTTCTAGGCCCAAATATGTACTGCAAATCAGTCCCTGATGTGAAGCTATTCAAATGATCCTACATGACAAGTTTTACTAACGTTTGTCTGCCTTCAGTTCAAATCACAATCCTACAAAAGTATACGCATGTACTTAACCCCCAGCACTGCGATCACTTCTGCTCAAAACCAGTAAGAGTGAGAGATGAATCAAGGGAAATTACTTGTCCTGTGCCATAAAGCTGATAAATGTTGATGTGGAAATGCATTCGAGCATTTCTGAGTTCTCTTCCACTTTAATGTTCTGGCCACTAAACGATGCTGCCTTGATAAATGTCATTGATCAATCATTATCATGCAATCTTTCTTTTAGTATAGTAGCTTTCTTAATATTTTATATATGCTTTTCAATTTTGTTTTGCTTGCTCTCATTTTGAAATGCTAGACAAATATATTTCTTTTGAGCCTAATACTTCAAGATGCTGAGAGAGTGTAATTCCTACCAGTATCAATAATGTCTCCTTCAAATCCAACAAGGTCTTTGATTCCTTTCACTGATCCTTTTCATTTTGATAGTTTTCCCTGAACTTAACTACAATCATTTTACTTTTTCAGGTATTCATAAATGTGTTTGGAACATATTTGTGTTTGTGCCAACTTACTTTCTACTTAAAAAAAAAATAAGAATCACAGTTGAGATTTGGTATGAACTCAGACTTTATTATTTGATTTTTAAGCAGCTCTGGAATAGTCTGTGCACTCTTAGGAAAATAATTCAGCTGTCTTTATGGGGACAACTCACTAGCAACCTTCCCCCAAATTATAATACTCCAGTTAGCTCTCACTGTCCTGCATTGAACTATAGTCAAGTGTAATCAATCAGCACAGTCAGCTAATGATGGTAACAAAATGGTGGTTTGATTACTAAACTACTCCAGCAGCTTCAAGCTGGACGTTCACCACAGTCTTCCCTTTTTATAGGAACACTCAAATTCTAGTGGCACTGCTGTGAAAGGACCTTTATGCTATCAGCAGTACCTTTAAATCAGGCAGCCACTTCCAAAGGTGTTATTCAAATGTTATTAAATAAACAACCTTCCAGCTATTGAACAAAGTGATACCATTAAGAATGTATAAACCATTACATTACACACAGCCTGTCTAAAGAAATGTGATAAACTGCAATACTCCTCTGATAAAACACGAACAGTAAAAAAAAAGCAACAAAAAACCCCACAGAATGCCTTCTGCAACATGGGTAAGACCTCCATGCTTCAGGATTTCTCCAGGGCTCCCCAAAACCTAAAAGGGAGTTGTCTATCAAGTACTCTACTCTGAAGAAATGGGGGTGCAAAGAATCTAGGAGAACACTACCGTGAAGAGGCAGAAAGAACTGAAAAAACCCACTATTCAGCAATTTAATCAATGCAGACAAACAGAAATTAATTTCACATAGTCTTAACCCAAAACTGGGAAAATTGATCAAGTATATTCATTGGTTCTTTATAACTTGTACCTTCACAAGTGCTGCCATACTCTTTTGCTTTTTGTTGTCTTTCCTGCAATTTTTTTGATCTTTTTCCAGGGGAAGAGTATATATGTGTGTGAATAAAATCACTGTTTATGTATTCAGCATTTTCTTGTCTTTGTGCTTAATATCTTATCACTGGGGAATTAGTTGATGAAAATCTTCCAACAGAAAAAACACTGAATTGTTATTCATCATGTCTTGGAGCAATCAGAGGGAATGGTGTGCTTCTTACATGTCTGTAATAAGGTTGGATATAGATTTCTGTATTCAGACTTAGAAGACTTGAAGACCAGATAGATTCACTAGCTGAGTGGCTTGAGAGACTATGTAGGAAAAAAAAAAATTAGTACTCTGGTTATGATATATTAAAATAATTAATAATGAAAATAAAAGTTAATTTGTAGAAATGGTGACAAAGAGATTTTTGATAGACTTTCCTATATTTATTTAAACCTTGTATGAGAAGGCACAAGGAAATGTTGACAGAGGTCTACCTGTACTAACACTCACAGCAAAGTATTTATTTAACCTTACTTTAATTTATGGGAGAGGCAGAGAGAGCAGGAAAAGGAAGAGAGCAGACTTGACACCTTGGTCAATTTTTGTTTCTTCAGGGGTGGCCCAACAAAGCAATAAATGTTAACATTTTCAGTGGAAAAAAAAATAGTCTTCTGTGTAAGTGGAAGACAAGAGGGAGGAAATGAAAGCTAAAAAAAAAAAGAAGTACTTGGAATACCCTCATGGGACTGAATGAATTGAAAGAAGTCATTCAGATGGTTAGGGATGTGAATTTAGATGAGTTCTGTTCTGTTTGTGAACTCTAACATGGCTACAAAAATGCTAAAGAAAACAAAATAAAAAATGGATATTAAACATTAATTTATGTTGCCACATAATAGGTACATCCACAAGCAATGTCAGCTTTTACAGACCAAAACGGATTACGCTGTACAAATAGCTTACACATCTGATAGCTAGTGCGAAACTATTGCCTCCTACCATTGATTTTTTGAGAGGGATAAGCCTATTCGGCCCCCAAATGGAAGAACACCTGTCTAATTTTCAGAAAGATTTTGGTGTCATAAAAATGCATTCATCACCTGTCTACCCCTAGATTTCCAGTTTCATGATTTATATCAAATATTCATTTTTAAAACACGGTGGTAGTAAATGGGACCATACAGGTTTAAATAAGAAAGAAAACAAGCAAACAAACAAACAAACAAACTCCAGACCCTAATATTTTACTTTATTGCTTGATGTGGGCTGGAGCAGTTTCATCAGCTATATTATGAACACTAACAAATTCATCAATATGTCATGTCAGTATTTCTTACATTCTGTCCTTTTACATGTGTAGTTGTAACATGTTAAGCTCCAGGATCATATATATTTCTGACCTAACTCCTCAGTCATCAGTGAGGTTAAAGCAAAGGTGTATGCTGCCCAAAGACTTCAAGGTCTAGTACTGGACAGAGCTTTAGTCTGTATTTTACTGTGTAAAGAAAAAATTCACCAAAGTGCCAGTAAATTCTCTTGCTTGAATCCTACCTATTAAAACAAGAAAGATAGTTTTCACCTCAAAGGAGAGTACATGTGCACTAATTAGCTTGTCTAATAGAAGTTAGGAGGAGTGATCTTGGAGGTTGGGCACTGCACTTCGAATCTGGAGATTTGAGCCTAGCTTCTTGCTTAACTGTAGAAATCTTTGTGTGCAGAAACATTTCACAGATCTCCTGATCTATTCCATGCTTACTATTCTAGTCCTAGAGCTCAAGGAAGGCAAGAGAGGAGAAGATAAGCTAGATAAATATATAGTTTGTCATTTCAGTTTGTCTGGGAAGCAAAGAAGCGGCAAATGGTAAAAGTGATTTAAAAAAAACACCAAAACAACTCTCAAGAGAAACCAAAGATAACATTAATTGTGAAATCTGTGTGAAGCAAATTAGTAGAACTGTTGAAAAAATAGTAGATGTGATTAAGTAGGATATAATGGGGACAGTCAAAGCAACATTGTAGGTGGAAGGAATACCTCATGAATCTCACAGGGAGCTCTCTGAAGAAGTCAATAAATGTGCTAAGCATGACAACACCCTCATGAGAGGCTTATATATAAAATATATAAAATAGGTTGTGCTGAGGTAAAACAGAAGGTACATTAGGAGATAGCTCCACAATGGAAGGAATTTCCAGCAGTCTTTGGGATCTGTGCCAACACTTTCACTGTTCAGCATGTTCACAGATGATCTGGGAAAGGAGAGGAAAGAGAACAAAACAAGAAAAAAAGTTGTTATGAGATAGAATTGTTCCACTGTATGAAACCCAGATCATGCCTACATCCTGTTAAATTCAGGCAGCTCCTTTTGCAAAGGATAGTAAAACTAGGAAATGCAAGAGAGGTGCCAACGAGAATGAAAAATTTCTGCAATGATTTCTGTTGAAGGAAGGTGGTTAAAGATCTCCAACTCAGAAAAAAACCATGACTGAGAAAAATATCTATGTAAAGGCATTAGGAACCAAATACATTGAAAGGGTGGATCAGGAACAAGTATTCACTATTGCTTATATCCAAAAAAATGCACATTAGGCAGAAGTGTTAAAATAAGTGAAAGAATTACTTTTTTACACAGCATATAATTTATTTACAGAAGTCACCAGCCCTCGATGTTGAGGATGCTGGAAGTAAAGACTCGTTCATAAAGGAAGTAAACTACAGAGATGCAGTCTTCCAGAATAAGGGAGGTCTTACCCAGGTGGGAGTCTTTCCTTACACGCTTTCCCTCAGTGCCTGCTCCTGGCCTGCTCACTGTTGAAAGAGACCCTGACGAAACAGCCTCTTTGGTTAGAGCCAGCGTAGGGGGGGTTATTAGCTCTGCACTTACAGTTACAGGGACCCCCACCCCCAAAAAAGTGAAAATTGCTTTATACACAGGAAAATGGTGAAACCTAACACCAGCATTAAATTACAAATTTATATAATAGCTACCCCGGTCTCTCCAGAACAATATGCTTGGAACAAAGATGCAGCTAGAAATATGATCATCTCCCATCTTTTTCTGGAGTCATTTCCCTCTTAGTAAGTGAGCTTGTTCCCTGGAAAGACAAATATGTTCTTGCTTAGAATGTCTATAATAATGGGACCTTTTACTATGTATAGTTATTTTCTAGTGTTAATCATATTGCCACTATCAGAGATGCTGACCATAGCCTGAATCTTTCTTTCTGTCTTTCTGTAGCTCACTATAGTTTTGCTTTTTGCTTTTCCACTACAAGTCATAAATTTATTAGACATATTCTGACTGCTGGTGGCTGGAATATACTGTAGGACTTTCCCAAGTTCATGTTGGTTGCACGGTTGGTAGCTATTCCTGGCACTCAACATGTCGCCAATAATGGTTTCGTCTGGTTTCTTGTTTCTAAATCTCAGCAGAAATGGGGTTTATACCATAGGGATCTGTTGCATAGACTAGGGAAGCCTTTTACTACATTCCAAGTTAATGTAGAATTGTAAGTATGTGAGGTTATATTTTATGGAAAAATAGACATTCTTCCACAAGTTGTGTGAAAGAGTATCACCTTGGAACATGCATTATATTACCTCATTACTATGTTGTACTGGGGACAGCTAACTCCCAAATAATTAATCAAACAAGCAGTACAAAAAACCTGCTGTAGTTAGACTAAACTTACGGGTTCAGGAGAATTCTGTGCTGATAATATACTCTCTTAGTTTTGCATGTTAAACTTTCAAAGTTATTCCTTGCCTCTTGTGTGTGCATGGAGTAGAAGACCTGATAGAGTCAACTTTTTTTTTTTTTTTAAATTGTGTACAGCGCCCATAACAGTGGTATTTCTGTGCATGATCATTGTTCCTGAGTATCTGCCCAATGGTTATCTTAATACAGAAAAATGAATGGATAATGCCTATGATAGAAAACATAAATAGGGACAGTTTTTTTCACAGTGAATGGGGCTAGTGGGATGGAAGGTTGCAATATAACAGGAGTCTAATTTTGTTTGGCTTAGTCTTACAGTGGGTCCCTCTAGATAACAAAAAACTGTTTCTGTTTTTTAAAATATTTTTTCAGTCTTAATCCCTATAGTTGAATGCTAAGAATTGAAAGAATGGTTCATAACAAAAACAGTTTGTGGAGGAGATGTCTATGCATCAAATTAGAAGAAGTTAGCTGTGGTAGATCTATGACTTGCTAAAACTAGGCAGGCATCAGTTGCTGTAGAAAATAAATACTTTTTCTTTCCAGCAACTATATACACCAAACTGCTGAAAATGTGCATTAGTGAGAAAGGCCATTGGTTGCAACGAGGTGTTGAACTTTCTGGTGCAAATTAATATACGGGAATTTTAATGTATTTTTTCAGAGGAAGACATCCTACACTACAGGTGTTTTAGCTTTACATGTATATGAAACAAGCAAACACAAACAAGAAGATATGCCATTGTTTTAATTAAGTTTATGCAGAATATGACTACAGGGCCTGATGAGATACTTCCTATGTGAAGAAAAACCCCACTTCATTCAACATTGCTTTGAAATGAGTTTTTCAGTTAAGACTCAACAGTGTGGTAACCTTTGCTTGCATGACTAAACCTAAATTTCTACAACACAGTAACATCAGATGAGATCAAGGAAACTCTGAATGAGCAACCAGTTTTGCTGTTATTTGTGTCCTTCAGAGTGTCTCCCAGCAGCAGCCTCATTTAGAACTGTCAGAACTGCTCTGTCACAATGCCAAGAGTGGTGGGCACCATCCTCTTCTTACACCACTGAAATGGTACTGCTGGTTTCATATCACCCTTCAGCAGGCTGAAATTATTGCTTCAGGAAGCTGGTGCATGTAAAGGAGGTTTAAGCAGGTGCTGACACTTCTTATTTGAGTGCACTTCTTAATTAAATGTGAAATGAAAGCACACATTGCAGGAATAATCTGACAGAAGACATGGCATTAAGCACTCTGCCAACTCCTGATCAGAAGAATGATAGGCCTGAAGTTATATGGGAAATGTTAGATTTTAAAGAAAATTTTTAAACTCTACTTCTAAAGAACATGCATTTCCATGAAGTTATTTTTTTATACATGTAATATTGAAGACCATTTATCCCTTCCTTCCATTTCTATATCTCTGGAACAAACAAGATCAGATGAGGTTTGTGGTGGAGAGATGAAAATTTTGAAGCCTAATCTGCCTCTAGGGCATTAGTGGTTGTTGATATCATGACAGGCCTCCTTTTGCTGTGTTGCATTTCATGACCTAGCTGTCATTAATGATTGCAATGTTTAGCCATATGTGCCCATTCAGTCTTGCTGCTAAACCGACAACAGGGAAGACCCTCTACTCTGATATTGCACTGTCCTTTAAGGAACAGAACCGAGGTCCTACCAGGGACTGGTTCTCTGATGCACATGAGTTAAGTTGCACTGCCTGAGACCCAGGGCTCTGGGTGTGTGGTTTGAGTCAATATTGTCTGCAGTCAACAGAAGAATCTCATTGATTTTAATAGCGCACTGGAAATGTTCCTTGGCCCACAGTTTGGGCTTTGAAACAAATAAATGGAGTTGGAACACTGGATTTATTTTAAGCTGTAAAATTGGTGTTAAATATATTTGAGGTTAACCATATGTTAATGACATTAAATGAAAGACTGAGTAAGTCAAATAAATGTAAATGATAGCTCTTGGAAGCATTTAACCTGTCGGTAACCACGACAAGAAAGTGAAAATTCTCAAGACCATTTTTGGTTTCTGTATATAAATTAGTTGAGTTTAATTGAAATCCTTCAGAACTTGACTTGAGCATAGTTCACTGCTTTTACCTTCAGTTTATTAAATTTTTATGTCTTCCATATTCTATGCATTTAGTTTTCCAGTAAACGACCACAGTACAGTAGTTTCCCAGCAGTGATGTAATACTACAGAAATAGTCCAAGCTGAGTTCACTTCAAAGTGTTACATTTTTGTCTTTGTTTCTTGCCTTTCGTTTAGTTTTTCCTTTTCCAGAAAAGGGTTCCGGACTGTTTAAAGTTTTTATAATAGGAAACGTGTACAGAATATTGCTGTTTATAAACAGCAGTAACTGTACAACTGATCCAATGTCTTACTCATTGGGTGTGAGTGTAGAATCATCACTATTTCTGCAGATTTTTAATATAATCAGGCTTTTTGACTAAGATGGTCTTTTTTTCTGGTCTTCATTTTAAATGAAGACCTAGATAAAAGCTAATTGCCTGAAACTCCCTTACAAGAAAAAAGGCAACACACTGATATCTTTCTCACCAAGAAATTAATACACCGACGAAGGTCAAGCCTTTGTGTCTGCTTGGAAACTGGCAGAAAACACTTGTGGTATTACTTTTTGCAGGACTGTGTGGATAAATTAAGCTAGAGGCATAGCACATCTTTATTATGCTGGAATTCTAGTTAACTTTCTGTTGGACTCTGATTAAAGGACAGCAGTTATCAGCATTTACATATCAGTACAACAGAATTGTCTCAGTATTTTAAGAAGTCACATTCAGTGCTTCTTTTCAGCCACAACCTGTCCTTCTCTAAACCACCCCCTTACATTGCACCCGGCCTATATACGTCTTCTATCAGACACTAATTTTTTCTTTTCTTTTTACAACAGATTGAGTAAATACTTAATGCATTTATTATGTAAAATTATAAATAAATGTAGAACTGAGCCCTGTTTATTGCAACACTTTCTCCGGGATGGGCAGAGACAGTCATACCTAATGCCAAGAAAATGCCTGCTTTGGCTCAAGACTTTATTGTAAGCCATTCTTGAGCCAAGGACATTTTGAGGACTAGATCCAAGTCAGTTTGGATATGGCAGTGCATAATATTTTGTCAAAGATGGAAACTTAACAGTTGAATTCACTTTATAATTATTTAGCACATATATTACATATAGCTTGTCAATGTATTAGGCTTCATTTTCATTTTAAAAGTACACCAACAGAAGAGGGAGGGAAGAAAGAATCAGAAATATTGCAACTGGCCTTAAGTTCTATTCCTGAAAAAATATTTGTGATGCCAGTTACCAGCTTGTGCCATTTTTATTATAATTCTGGTTTGCCCAGCCCATCTCTCATTTTCTAAATATATTTGCACCAAAAAAATGCCAAATTTCACAAAATGTAAGTAGTGTATCTCTTTGCTGAGACCACTGGTAATGATACATCATGCTGTAGAATAGCTCTCATATAGTTTTAAATTTTTTTAATTATTTATTGAAATATTTTATTTAGAATACAAGTGGACTTGTTTAGGTTTTGTATGTTCTTTTTTAATGGGAAAAATAAATACAGATAGCTAAGAAAAAAGCTGACATGCAAATCTCAGTACTAGGTGAGTCTCTTGGGGTTAAGCAGAAAGATTTTAATAATTGCTCTTTTGCAGTGCTGTCTTTCCTGTATTATTGTGAGCTTAGATTCAAGCTAAATTTTGGCCATTGTACCATGAATTGGGATGAAGTTCTGTGTTTGTTTCTCACTGGGAATCAAACAGCAGTCTTGGTTTTGTTGTGCCTAATCCAAAGCAGAAGTGAAAAAATGACTTGTGGTTTGAGCTTATTTTCTAAGTCCACTGACATGGATTCTGATCTGGAAATCTAATAGTGACTCATCTAAACCATCTGCCTTTCTATCTCTAGGAATATAGATTAGTAGGTACAGCTCTAACACGTCGAATCAAGGAAATATTTCTATCTGCAAGTATAAACTGTATATACATTAAATGTCATTTCCAGGCCTCCTTTTCATGCATTCTGGGTTTTTGGGGGAATGTCAGCTGTTTGCTTTCCTGTGTTTGAATCTGATAATCTCACAATCTGGACTTTTCTGCAAGTGTTCCAATAGATTTTGTATTCTTATTAATCAAGTGCACCTGGGAAGTGCATCCACTTATCATGTATGAGTGGTCCTAAAGAATGGAAACCACATTAGTTGTATGACAACAATTACAAAATCTTAAAATATTTCCTGACTGTTTTTGAGATAAACACCACACTTATTTCCAAAGCCTGTTTATGGAATGAAAGTAATGTCACCTCCATACTGAACCATACTATCTTTTTCATGTTGTCTTTTAGCTAGTTTCTGACCATCTCAGCAACATGTATGTTACTTTTCTGAGGTATCTTAACATCTGTCCTAAAGGCTGTTTATGCAGTTGAATACCTTATTGTGGAAGGGACTCAACATTGGCAGTGTGAAGAATAAAAAGATACTGTGTTCCTGCTGCACAGTCTTAACTGATTTCTTGAAGCCTGTCATGGTTTAACCCCAGGTGACAACTAAGTAGCATGCAGCTGCTTGCTCACTCCTCCCCACGCACTGGTGGGATGGGCAGGGGAATAAAAAAAAAAAGTAAAACTCATGGGATGACACAAGAACAGTTTAATAATTGAAAAAATATAATAATAATAATAGTAATAAAAATAGCAATAATAATAATAATAGTAATGAAGATAACAAAAAAAAGAGAGAAATAAACCCCAAGAAAAGCAAGTCATGCACAACGCAATTGCTCACCACCGGCTGACTGATGCCACGCCAGTCCCTGAGCAGCAATCCCCCTGTCCCGGCCAACTCCCCCCAGTTTGTATACTGAGCATGGTGTCCTATGGTATGGAATATCCCTTTGGCGAGTTTGGGTCAGCTGTCCTGGCTGTGCTCCCTCCCAGCTTCCTGTGCACCTTCTCGCTGGCAGAGCACAGGAAACTGAAAAGTCTTTGACTTAGGATAAGCGCTGCATAGCAATTACTAAAACATCAGTGTGTTATCAACATTATTCTCATACTAAATCCAAAACACAGCACTGTACCAGCTACTAGGAAGAAAATCAACTCTATCCCAGCCGAAGCCAGGACAAGCCAAACAGTTTTCTCGGGCTGCTTTACACTAGCAACCACTAGCTGGTTATAGTGTTCATAAAAATATTTATATGTATTTATGAGAATATTTTGTCCTGTCTTCCTAAAATGTGACTCTCAACCTCTGTGAACATGCTTTTATGCCACTTTTAAAGTATCTATTGGAAGCCAGGTGCAGGTAGAAAGCCTGCTTCTAGGATTGCATTTTATATGAAATAACAGAACACATAAAATTCCACATGCTTTATCCACTAAAATAACCCCAGCATTTGTTTCATTAACTAATTGTGCTTTGTATCTAATTGTTGAATTATAGTTAATGAAGTGCTATCATGTGCTAGCTGCAATTAAGCATGTAAGCACTAGCAACTGATTAGTATCTTTTTAAATGCTTCTCCTTTTAGGTTAATTATGCTACATTTAAGACTTTAAAAATCATGGGAGTAACCTGTTTTACAGTATTGTTGGTACCCCTTTCCCATTTGTACCCAGAAATAAAAGATCATAGCAACATGCTATTTTGTAAGTTATCCAACTGGCTTTAAAGCTCCTAGTTAAGGTTTTGCTAGACCTTTGGAAAGTTTTTAACTCATTAGCATAATAAAATAAATACTTTCTTACTTATTTAAAAAAATATGATTTAAGATCATGAGAAGTTAACGTTTAGCTCAGTGCAGAATTACATGAAACATCTTTCAATAGATTGGTCAATTGACCTTTGCTAGAAGTACAAGGACTCTCTTTGTGCTGTATTTGCCTCTCATATATAACGCTTCAGTGACCTGCTCTTGAATATTGAACTTAATATAAAATGTATTTGTCAGTTCTTTTATATGCAGAGATAGATGAAGTTACTAATATTCAAAAAGAGTTTTGTCCTTCAACTCAGTTGAGCTGGGCTGACAAAATTACCTGAAGTTGAACATAATGACAACTGTCCATGGTTTATGCAAACCACTGGTGTGAAGCCAATGTTAACTCAATAGAACAAGTCATGTTTTCATATTCTGTTAGCGTTTCCTAGCCCTTTACTTTCTGGTTGGAGAGTTTATACAGCAAGTCATGCTCAGTCTGCTTTATTTCCTTTTTTTACAAATTAGGTTGGGATACTACTTTTTTAATACCAAAATCAATATTTTCTAATAATTACCTGATTGCTATTTGAATTTTTCTATTATGTATATGGGATGTATTGGGGACGTCACAAGTGATTCATTTTTGCTCTCGTATTAAGGGGAAAAAAGAGTTTAGGTATTCTAAGAGGATTTTCAGTTTAGCTCCTTTTGCCTTAAATTTGTTTGCATAATTCTTCTGATTTCAGTTGAAAGCAAAATTTGAACAAAACAAGAACTTTTGAAATCTGAGAACTAGAGCATATCACTGAAAGAAATGTGTTCCTACATGGCATTTTATCACGAATACGAGCACAACTTAACCATTGTCAGTTTGATAGCCCATAATGTGAAGACTCTACCAGAACACTCATTCAAGCACTTGGAAATATTTATGCACTATCATATTTCAATGAACTATTTACAAATTAATAAGCATTAATGTAGTGTAACTTTAACAGAAAAGGATGTGTTCTTACCAGAAGATCTCAAATTATTTTGTTTGCAATTTGATTCTTTCTGCAGAGAATTTATGAGTTATTTGACTGCATACTAAGTAAAGAAAGAGAGAGTATTTTTGTTTCATGACATTTAGGTAGGACATCTAGCAGTTCATGCTAACTTTGTTACTGCTTGTACCTTACTATGGCTAGCAGAGTCTATGCTCTCAGAAATAGAAATTGAACTATATCATTAAGACTCAACAAACAGAAATAGCATTATCCTTGGCTCCAAAAATTACCTCTCTGTGAATGGGAGGATTTCTTACTCAACTGTTGGTGATGACCAGGAACCACAAAATGAAGAGCCAAATCTCCAGCAAATCCACAGGACACCCTGTAATACAAACAGAAGCAACCACAATTAGAAGGGTAAATAACACATATTAGAGAGCAGAGAGTAGCATGATTTCAACACTCACATTTATATTTAATGTCTTACTGTGACATATGTTTCAGGTAGTAGAAAACCATTTATAAACAACAGAAATGTATTCTAATGCAATATATAAAATGGCAAAGTGGGTTCTCAACTATGAAACTGCCAAATAAAAACAATTATGATAAATCACCTGAGAAAAAATCCTGGAGTGAACTCCTGGCCCTGGTCTCAGACAGTGGCAGGACTCCCATTGACGTCAATGGAGAATGATTTTACCTCTGCTTTTCGGCCTGCCTGATGGGATGAGCATCACCAGATGCAACTTTCAGTTGTCATATCAGATGTCACTTAAAATTTCTGTAGCAAGTGCTGTTTTCTGTGTGACTTATTTCAAACAAGATCTGATGTGGGGTACTCAGAGGTCTCCTCTCACCCTGTACGGGTTTCCCTTTGGTGAGAGATTTCTTTCTTGGGAAGTCCTGAAATGCTTCACATTTTCTGGAAGAAATTTCTGTCCCCAAGTTATTTCATTCACATTCCAGTCCTTTTGCCAAACTTATGATTTATTTGGGATGGGTGGAAGCAGGAATCCTGAGGAATTTTAGAGCTGCTGCCTCACAATCAAATCTCCCACTCACCTTGCTGGACTCGGGCAATTGTTGCCTCCTGCACACAATACTCTGCTTCTTCCAAGATTTCTGAAAGCACAGAAAGCCAGACAAAGCAGGCAGCTGCCAACCACAAAACCACTCTGACACCTTTCCATAAGGAAAGCAGTTTTTTGAAGGAGATGCCAAGACAGCTTATGTAAAGGATTCTGGGAAGATCTTTTGCATACTCCCTCTTTAACTAGTCTCGACTTTTTTCCTTTTGGTTCACATTTGATTCACATTTGATTTGTGCATTTACCTTTACCTTTTTAACACATTTTTTCCTTTTTTTCTGACTTTTTTTTGCTTTGTTATTGACCTCTATCAGGCCAGTGACAGTCATCCTGAAAGCCCAGGAAAGCTTCAGTCTTCAAATAAGGAAACTGATCGGAATATGTCAGAAATAAACCATCTTTATTTTCTTTTGATGTTCAACTCCTTTAACCTGTCAAATTTAAGAACAGGAATTTTATCAAAAAAAAGTAGAAAGAATTCTTTTTAAAGCTACGAGCAAAAAAAAAAAAAATTCCTTATGGAAGTAGGATATGCACATTAAGACAATGCCTGATTTTAATAAGGACTTCAAAAGGGGATATGATTATTTTAAATTATGATTTATGCCTTTGATGTCAAAATGAAAGACAATTACATTTTAGTTTGCAGAAGCAAACTTTAGAAAGGATTATTTTTACTTACTTTTTATGTCTGTGATAATGCTGTATGTCTTGACTGAACTGTTTTAGCATGTGAAGGATTTATTCACACTCTGAATGGATCAATTCATTCTCATTTAGGTAATTTAATCATTAGGTATTATAGGCTACTACATCCCAGTGTCCATGTATCTCCCTTCTCACAGACTGGAAAGTCAACACCTTCACATACTAGGCTGGCTGATCTTATTTGGCAGTTCATTCAGAAGACTCTTTTAAAAGGCATAGACTGAGAAAACCCTTGTGTAGAGATCCAGCCAGTCAAAGGGTGGAGAAACTGTGTTTTTGTTTAGCTAGACTCTTGCTTGTCAAAATGAAGATGCCTTTTACAGGATATAACAAAGCCCCATAACAAGGCTTTCTTGTAGACTAGTAAGCTCAGTTAGCTTGCTTCTCCCTGACCATTTCTTTCTACTGGTTTTGAGGAAGATTTTGCACTGATTTTTCAAATCAGCAAGTGTTGAAAGATAAAAAACCTGGACCAACTTCTTGTTAAGATCACTGGTTATTTGGAAAAAGAGACAACACAGCTAGTATTCCCCAGGTCTTAAATCAAGGGTTACATTATGCCTGAAAATCTCCCATACAGGCAATGCATGATCCAGCAGAATGAGGTCAAAGCACAGGATTGTTTTAATCATCAAATTGCTTGATACGATTGAATAAAATATATGCTAAATAGGGATAAAAAAATACCTAAAATACTTTCTCTTTTTAAGGGAAAAGTGACCCCAGCAAACAAACCACTAAAAGTTTTATAACAGAAATCATCTTTTCAAGCTTCTCTTATAGTTTGTTTTCAAATGCTAGATTCACCTTCAGCAGTTTCATGTGTTGGCAGTCACAGCTCTGATAGTACCTCCCTTCAAATGATTCCCATTTCAGGACTGAACATAAATACATGGATTTTCTCAATGCATAGGTGTTTAGCTTTAGCTTTTATGTGTATGTTGGGCTATGAAACACTCCCTGTGATTCACAGGGTTCAGAAATGAGACCGAGTCACTTACCGCATGTTAGAAGAGATTGCAAAGTTCTTACTATATGTGGTAAGGTATGTTCTCCCCGATGCCTGAAGTGTAAGCTCTCTACATGACGGGCAGCTGAAATGGGAACTGTGCTTAGGAGCTTTTAATTCTCTTAGGAGAAATTATGCTTAGGAGACAGTGCAAGGGTTGCTGGAGAGCAAGGGCAAACTCTCATTTCTAGTTTCACTGCATCCCTAGATAAGGAAGAGAATCATAGAGTCACTCAGGTGGGAAAAGCCCCCAGGAGGTCTCTAGTCCAAGCTGCTACCCAAATAAAAGCCAACTCTGGGATCAGACAGCAGGCCAGACTGGTCAGGGCTTTCTCCAGTCAGGTCTTGAAAACCTTCAAGGACAGAGTCTGCACAACATTTATGGGCAAGCTGTTCCATTACTTCACTATTCTGATTGGGATTTTTTTTTCTTCATATCCAAGCTATGTAACACCTTGTTGTTATCCAGGTAGCTTAAAATAATTCTTGAGTAAAAGCAAGTAAAATAAAGTGGAGAAAAGAACAATTATTCATAATGCCCCAGAGAACCAAGAAAACTGCAAATGTTTACAACAAAGACTGGTGGGACTCCCTTAAAAAATACATCCATTAGAGACTATCCATTGCAATCCTCAGGAATAAGCCTACTACTGCAACTTCTAATGGCTGCCTTTCTTTAGGAGGATGTGGTACTTCATACAACTTCTCTCCTCTTTGAAGTCTCACAACATGTTTAGAATTTGAAACCAATTTAATTTTATTAAAATAAGTATTTGGGTCTTTTTGTCCTTTGGTTAATCTCTGGACTTGCTAGCAAGCAGCTAGCTCCTTGATTCAGTAGCCCTCTATCCTGTAGTGATTCATTAGCAAGCTTCAGTATTGGACTTTATTCTGTTATCAACCTATGTTTTGGTAAACATATTTGATGTAATCAGCTAAATGGAAAAAATGGATTTTTCTCAGCCTCTTGCCTGAGATCAGACATAATGGTAACTCAGCTCTTCAGAGTAACTGGTTTGCAGTCCCTTTCTCCAGTACATATTATAATCAAAACAACAGCTTTCAAAGAAGTGCTGAGGATGTGGTATTTCTGCAATTGTTAATACACCATAGCTAATATGCTTAGCAATGTATTCATTGATATTTCATAGATATAAATGAATAGGGACCCATTCTATCAGTAGCTTTGCGTTTTGTAGAAAAGAGCTCACGTCTGTAAATATGCTTCCACCAGTTTCCATCCAGGCTATCTAAACTTCAAATAAATGTCCATGAATATAAAACATAGAAATAGTGTCATTGTTAAAGTCATGTTATTTTATTCAGTAAAAAATATTTTAATTCTGGAAAAACTTAACAAAAAAAGAATTGTATTTTAAACCAGAAAAATAAGTGGTAAGGAGAAAATTACAAGATGACATTTAAAGAGTTTTTTTGAGTTCAGAAAAACATAACAAAACTGATTTTTATAAAGATGACAAATTGTCAAAAAAATCAGCAGTTATGCTAAAATACTATTCTGTCAGCATTTCCATTATAAATTTTATCTTTCTAGGTTTTATAGGTCATATATAAAGACTGACAGTTAAACTGAGTTTAGGCTCTTTATCGCATAACTGTAATGACATGGAATTGTCTTTGGTTTTGGCAGCTTTAAGGCATCATAACCTAGATATAGCTTCATGTTTAAAATTAATTCCAAGGGAGATCTGTTCTGTGAATTTGCAAATCAAAAGTTTCTTGCTAGTTTTTTTATAGGGATTTCGTCTCCAAATCTGTTAGTCCAGACATAAATACATACAGGCTTGAAAAATTACATTCATGGGCTTTTCAAAAGTGTAGGTGCATTATATGGACCGAGTCGTGGATCCTCTCCTTCCTCTGGAATTTAGTTTCTGAGGAAGACTTTGAGGGTTTTTTTACTTGATCAGCTTTTCAGCTGGTTACTGGCAGTGAAGGCATTAACAGATATGGGACTTTTCTTCTGGGACATGTGAGCATTTCTGCTCTTTGGGAAATCTAGCATGCTGAAAAAATGGTATTTGCTCTTTCTAAGAACAACAGGCATAATCTGTCAAACAAGTAAGTCTGGAGAAATACAATTTTTCAAAAATGGAAACATTTTCTTTGGTATAAGACAAACCTAGAAATTTGAGCTTGGTCGCTTCCAGCTCTTCATCAGTCTGTATGACAGAGAGACCAGAGCCTAGAAGTCCCAAAAGTCAAGCTGAGCTAGAAGCTTTGGAGCTTCAAGATGGTAGTCCTATCACTTTAAATGCAGACTTGGGAGTGTTGGGAAAATATCAAGCTCTAAGTTAGGTTCTCAAGTGCTGTTGTCTAAGGAAGAAAGTCTAAATCCTTGAGTTCTACCTAGCTCACAGGGAAATTCTCAGCCTTGTCTCTGGGTGATTCAAATCCAAATCCTAGAGAAAGTGTGTTCTTCTTTATCCTAAAAGTTCCCAAACTGTTTTCTAAGACTATACTCCATTTCTACAAAATAAAAAAAATTTCCCTGTAGCCCAATGCTGGATAACACTGAAAGAAATCCTATTGAAGATGATGGAAATATTCATGCTGGCAAAATTCAGCAAGTCTGAGTGGTATTGTTAGGATAGTAGTAATATTTCATTTTGGAAAAAGACAATTTTTAAGGAATGCTTACATTAAACAGTTTTTCCACCTTCAGTTAGGTCTAAGCTTAATATCCTAAAATAATGAAAGTTCATTTAAAATAATCTCTAAGGCAGGTTGGCCACCTTTTAAATTAGTCACATTATACAGTTCCACCGACATTAATATAGTAGCTTCAGTTTTACACTCAGGTAAAGGAGACTTAAACTTAGATGATGATGATGATGATAATTATTAGCAGTGACAAATTCTATAATCCATAGAGGAAAAGAAAACACTGCAAGGAATGGGTATTTTTGCCACTATAGTTTTGATATCTTATCTGTAGGTAAAATATGTGCCTTTTTTCACATTATATTTAGGTATTACCTTTATCTATAATGTCTAAATTTCTGTGGCTAGCAGACCCCAAATGTGAAATGATTACTGTTTTCTTGTCTCTCAGGAAGACAAAAAACCCAGGAAAGAACACATTCTTAGAATCATGGTTTTTGTCCCAAAGGCAGCAAACGCCTCTGACACCTCCTTCCACTCTCATTGCCAGCTCAGCTCTGGAGAGCAAGCTGTGAGCATGGAATTGACAAAGCTCCAGCTATTTTATGCATACAGTAGTTTGGCCCTTTAAAATCTGAATTATAGACCACATTGCTTTCTCCTGGAAAATGTCTCAGGAAGGGAGAAGGTATTTCAATGACAACATGAGTGTGAATTTATGTGCAGGATAAGAGGACCCAAAAGTATTCATTTAGATTTTATTATCAGAACTATCCATAGGGAACTAACCACTTCATTAGTATGCCCCTGAATCTTGGCACTGGGGTGAAGAGCTGGAGTTTCATTCTTCATCCTCTTCTGGACATCACGTTACTCACTTTGCTCTCTTATCATTGCACAATACAGGTTTAACTCCTCTCAAACAGGTTCAATGCAGTTAGTCTGAACAACACCTTATTCCATAGGTAGTTTTCCACTAAAACCAATACACTAGCTATGGAGTAAAAAATACATAGAGATTAATACCAGAGTTTGTCCAAGAAAATATCTAAACCACAGAGGAAGAATTAATGCAGCAGTATTTCCATTAATATTGTGGTCAATTTGCTGATTCCACCGTCTACTCAGTGCTTGGTGTCTTCCTCTCCTACTTGCCCCAACAAACTCTTTTAAAAAGACTGCCAAACCAGGGATGGTTGCTACAGTTATTTTCTCATCTGCTCCTGTTCAGAAGCTGGAGGCCTTTGTATGCAATTGTCCCTTCCTTTATTCCTCTTCCAGAGCTAGCGGAGAGGGTTGCCCATGCAGATCTGAAATAAAGCTAATGGCAGAAGAGGACAGTTCTCCAATTCCTGGTATAGATGTAAGGGAGGAACTGAATAACTGGTTAAATAGTGATTTGCTAGCTTCAGAATCATCAAAGAATTCTGATTGCAGTGATGAGGAGAGCAACCAAGTACATCTGGCTTTCAGGAGAGTGGAAAGTCTACTTTTATGCCAAAGCTAGCCCATAAATGTCTGGCTCTGATCCCAGCTTTGTTGGACCATTATAAGCACTTTTATTTGACCTTTTTATTAATGTCAGTGTTGTTCTGAGCACACACATCTTAGAGTCTCAAACAGCAAGAAAATTAAAAGAGATAGTTTTATAAGAATTAAATATACATTAGGTAGCACTGCCTTAAAGTACTAGCTTGTCTGAAGCTAGTGAGAAGAAAGGTCAGTTTGTGTTAACCATGGATCTTGTGGCTTAGGTGTTAAACAGACAATGAATAGATTAAAAAGGTTGCGGCCTGTTTAAAGTGAACACAAGAAATCACAATATATGATGTAAATATAAAATCTTGCTTTGGGATTATTTACGTCTGTATTATAGTCTTCTTTAAGCAGGAAGTTTTGTTGTTTCTGGTAGTACTATATCTGTCTTATGTCTCTCTCAGTTTACAAAAACAAGCCTATTGTGTTCCTTGGAAACTATTACATGTAAGATTCAGTGGTCTGTTGAATAAACAAGAATATAATGACATTTAAAATTGAGGTGTTTCTGTTGTAAAATATGAAAAATAATATAATAAAAAGATTTTTAGTTCTTTTAGGAGGGTTTTTATGTGCATGAAGGGGAATTGAGCTATAAAGGTGAATGTTCGGATGTATGTCAGACAAGCAGATTAATTCAGTTTGGAATTTCTTGACACCTGGGGATGAGCCAATATGAAATGAATTATGTAGTGTCAATGGATTAAATGAAAATTGTGACACATAAAATATTCTATTTGTTTAATTTTTCATCCATAGGTCCAAGTCTTCAATAGATGGACAAGCAAAAAAAGGACCTCCGTCTTGGAAATTTTTTTTACTGCAGAACAGGATGACTCAGGGATTTGTAGTGGATAGAGTTCAAGCCATTTATTCAAACCTGGACCAAGCTGGTAGTGATAGCAAGTCAGTACTGGCTGCTGTGTGTGTGTTTGGGGGGCATGCATGCATATGTGATAGGACTTGGCAGTCAGATGCCAGCTGCTAGTGAACACCAACCCATATAATGTAAAGTAACCTCACACAACCTGCTCCTCGGCAGTCTCAGCCAAAAGGCCAAACATAGAATGGGCACCGAGACAGAGCTAAACTTTCCACCCCATGTAGCAGTTGCTTAAAACACACATTTCAGTAGGGCGGGTAGTGAGAACACCACTTTATTGCTGCTGTCCATGTTGTACTGAGTCTGTGGAAAAACTGAAGAATGGAGCTTCCAGCAGGGCCAGCCTGGTACTTCTCATAAACCTCTTTTGCGTTCCACCATTGTACTCGCATTCGTCTGGAAAATGTTAATCATCACTATCAGCTTGCACCTTCACCATGGCTGACAGAGGTTTCTCATCTGAACGCAGCTTTGCAATCTACTTTCTTTGGGACCTGGTGAGAGCTAGAGCTAAATGCTGCTTGGTCTGAGATGCCACTTTTCAGAGGAGAGATTAAATCAACACTATTTTATTCAATGCCTGTTAACTTATCTGCTAAATGCTCAGTTAAAGGTGATTGTCAAGGACTGAGGGCTAGAGAGGGGCCAGCAGACCCACGGCCTCCCCCCCGACCAGCCCCATCCCTCAGCCCTCAGCAAGGCAGGCTGGGATGGGCCAAGGACAGCGACGGGAGTCAGTCACAGCCCAGCCATTGCAAGGCACCACCTCAGAGCCCAGGCCTGGCCAGGCAGGCAGCACCTAGGGCAAGGACAGGGTCAGGTCCAGAGATGGTAACCAGCATCATCCAGACCCACGTGGAAAGTCCTGGAAGTCAGCCCGTGGACCAGGGTCCTGGTCTGGGTTGGGGAAGCACAGAGCCAAGCACAGGCATGCCTCCAGGGTGCCTGTGGCTGCAGCTTGGGCAGGGATCAGAAGCGGGAGCAGGAGCTGCAGCTCAGCAGCAGCCCTGGGTGAAGAAGGGGAAGCCCCTTGCTTCTGGCTCTTTATTTCAAGGCTACCAGCTGCACTGCTTCTAAGTTGACCCTCAGCTCAGGAAGCCAAACCCAGGGTGCTTAGAGATATTCAGGGTCTTGTCAGTGCTGTGGGATCTCAGTGAAACAAACAACTTGGAGCACTGAAACAGGTTTGCTTTTGGCTTTTTGTCTTTAGTGGATATAAGTGTTACAAGCACTGAGGTCATATTAAAAGGCCTTGTAACTTTTTCAGATGTTCCCAGAAGGAAACTACTCCACAAACAATGCTGCTATACGTGTGAATTAAGGATGTAGGATGTACAAAAGCATTTTGATTTCCTAAACATTTGGTACTAGCCAGTGTAACCCATGGCATTTCTTGGTAAACAGCAATCTATGATTTACACCTTTTGTAACACAATCTTTGGGGCTTTTGCAAGATGCAGATTCTCTTGGCCCTGAGGTTCTGGGGTATATAATGCTCTGGTCAAAATCATGATCCAAATGGGAAAAGCTTTGTTATGTATTTCAGAACTCAGTCATCCAGATGGAGATAGTTAGGAAGCAGTATTACTGAGACTTTGGTCTGCATAGTATATGCAGATCAGTGGCAACTTTTCAGGCAGACTGGCATAGATTTCCTCTTTTTTCTTCTTCTTTTTTTTTTTTTTTTATTAAAGGGACTCTGTCCCAACATGCAGAATACAGAGTGGTCAATCACGCTTTTAGGAAAATTGCTGTTCTCCTATTGACCGTAACTTTTAACTTGAAAATGTAGTTGGTTTGTTTTAACAGAAATGTCTCTCAAGTTACCAAAGGGCACTGTAAATTAAGGCTGCTAGTCAGCTGACTTTATCTTCAGACACCAGCACTATGGTCCTTCTTCGATGGCCTCCTGTTCCCCTTGAATTCCCCATATGAGGTTTTTCTCTCCTTCCATAGATTTCAGGTGGAAGAGTTTTGTACTTTTTTTCTTCTGAACCCTGTAAGTATAATAAACAGTTTCATTTAAAGGTGTTAAAGTGTAACTGATGCCTAACATTCCTAGCTTCTTCTTTTTTCTAACATTTGCATTGGTTTTCATCAAAAAACAGCAAAGAAGACATTACATGACAAACAGGAAGTACTGAAAGAGTTACAAAACATCAAAAAAGTACATAACGTGGTAGTGATAGTTAAGCCTCAAAATCTGCAAAGTTTAATTTGGCTTAGATTAGCACCCCAAAGTTCTGGTCCCTATTAAAAGCTGCATTTCAGACAAGAAATTGGACCACGTATCTTCCAATAACAGACTGTCTGGTTAAAATTACAGCATTTCCTGGTTCTTGTCACACTGAAAATGTCACAGGATTAGTTTTCTGCATGCAGAATTCCTCATTCCAGCTCCAGTGTGATCTCTGTGGGATAACAGGATGCTGACTGAGATTGCATGTCAGTGGATGTGTATGCACGGGACAGGCAAGTGTACAGAATGTGAATAAAAGGAGTTCATCCCCAGGGAATGAACAACAGAAAAGTATATGTAAGTGCCATGAACTTATGTCATTGTACACCCTGAGAGCAGAGTTCATCTCATCATTTCCAGGCAAAGGATAAATAGTGGTCCAGGAGTGTTAAAGCACTGATGTAAAACCAAGCTTAGCATTCTGTAATAATGGTTTGAGAGAATGTGTAAGATCTAACTTTCAGATGTCACACAGACATCATACTGTAATTGGAATAGCTTTTTGAAACTATAGCCTGCCTGAAAATAAAGACTATAGATACGTAGAATAATTTAGGTTGGAAGAGACCTCCAGAGGTTTTCAATTTGTGAATGGAGTGGTTACCATAATTATTGATTAACTGCTATAACTGAATAGCTGGAGATAGAAATGTTACATGATGTTAGTCTTACTGACTGCTAGATATATTATGCTCAGGAAGGACTCCAGGGTCAAACTATTGATACTGAATTTATTCATATTTTTTTCTGAAGATGCTAAGTCTTTTGCACACCTTGCTGAGTCCAAGCCTCTGAGCCAGCCCTATTCCCCACAAAAGGTATCAGTTTCTGAGGCTCGGCTATCTAAGCCACCTTGTGTCACCAACACAAGTCCCAGCCACACACCCAGGTAGCCCATTGACCCTCCACACACTTGGCAATACCCTATCCCTCTTTGGCCACCCCTATGTTAACCAAGGCCTCCGTGGCAGTCTTTCCTGAACCAGCCTGGGCAAGAAAGCTGCTGTGGCTCATCTGCCCCTTCTCTGGCCACATACCTCACTCTCCCACTTCTGCTGCAAAGCTGTGAGTTTAAAATAAGTATAGCCAGGGCTGCCAGCATCTCTCTGAACACAGAGGACACCCTGTGGAGCTCTCTCCCCCTTCTCTCCAATTCTGGCCTTTTCTGACCTGCTCTCCATTGCCTGTGTGGGAGAAAAATTGTCTTGGGATGCTCCCAGGGCAACTGTCAGAACTGCTCTTCACTGCTGCTGGAGTGGGAGAGAAAGCCAGAGCAATCTCCCAGGCACTGGTGTTGTTCCTGCTCTCTGTTAACCCACACCTCCATCCACATCAGACCCTATTACACATGACTCAGTGCCTTTCCCTTGCCACTTGCAAGCTGGAGTCCTGCCTGCTGGGCTACAGTGAGAGGGGCTCACTGAAGAACATCCTCCTTGCTAGCAGAGCTGCAAACCCAATGTGTGACAGACCAGCTGGGGCTGACAGACACTTCTCTGTCCAGGTTGCACAGCTCCATCCTCAATGTTTTCATTGCCATTTGACCTTCAGAGCAAGACTGCCTTGGGAGCTGCTCATTCCCAGCCTTGGCCTGGGCAATTCCCTGGCCTTCTGCAGATGGTGGGCTGGCTGTCCCACCTCCTGCCTGAGGCCACAGTGCCAAGCAGCTCCTGTTCCTCATAAGGCATCACAGAGAGTACCAAGCTACTCAGTTGTCTTGGCCCTCCAGTGAAAATACGCATCCTTGACAACCCCAGACCTCATGGCCATACTACATCTTGCCTCTTTCCACATTTTTCTGTCCCTCCCAACTGGAGCAAATATGGGAAAGGAAGCTTCACTAGGATATCTGCCACTTCTTCTCTCACTCACCCCTGGCAAGGATATATGAGGAGACTGTGGTGTTGACAAATGAAGACTTACAGATATGTGACTTGGCCACACGAATGTTTCTGACCTCCCTGCCAGGCAGAGAACATGCAGGGGGGGTTGCCTCTCCTTCTCCTGCACCTCTGCCCTGCCCATTCCCTATTGCCTCAGTGGGTACTGCAGGAGAAGAAAAGAGCCAGGTGATTCCTGCCAAAAAAATCCCCATGTCTCTCCCTTTCCACTGCCCTGGTCACTGAAACAGGATATTCCAAAATAATCTCAAGGTCCTCAGATGGAAGAGAAAAAGTGCTTTTTATCACTGAGTGGCCCAGGGCAGTAGGCCATGCCCTTCCCTGAGCTGTAACCCCAGTTCACCACAGCAGATGTCCTCCTCACCATCAGGGCAACCATTGAACAGAGGTGGTCTGCATAGCCACGCAGATGCATAACCGGTGAAATCCCAGGCATAAAGCTTACCCCTATTTCAAGTGAGACCAACAAGCCTGAGCTTCATGCCTTTTTGGGACACAGCTACCTGATTCAGCAGCTGAAGCTGGAATTTCCCTGGCAGGACAAGTAGTCCCACTGTGAAGATGAGCCAAGGCAAGTGGAAGCATGGCTGAGCCATCTAAAAAGCTGGCATGAGTCTTTTGTGGTGCATGGAGGAGCAGGGACTAAACCCCACTGCTGCCAAGGAAGGATCCTTGAGATAACCAGTGGCCCTCTTTGACTTCTTTCCCAATTAAAGGTTTCCTTGATGTACTTGAGTACAATTTATAATCTCAAACCATTTAAATTTTTAATATAATAGAATTTATGCTGCAGCAGACATGAGTTATCTTAGCCATAATCCACTTCTACCATTAAAACTCTAAAATGATAGTCTTCCAGAAGTTAGCATAAAGCTACTTTAACTTTGCAAATCTTTTTTTAATTTTTTTTTTTCTCTCACACACAGTTTTGCTCTGGATTTGATCCCCGAGGATCTTTACTAATCTCAGGTATCACAGTGAAAGCTATAAAGAGCTGTCAAATATTTCCTGGTTTTGCTGCGATAATTCAGATTCAGAAGTCTTCATAATTTTCTCTTGAATGTGTAGCAACATGTGATCATAACAGGATTTAGGCTCCGAAATTACATGCAACTCTTATGGAGTTTCCATTTTCTTCTGTATAACTCAAACACTTTTAATTGTACCATGTTAATTTGTGTTGCTAGGTGAATTCTTTAACAGAAGGGGAAACACAGTAAATGTTACAGTCTCAGGTCATGGAAATGGCATGAGATTTTAACACAGGACTCACCAAATCTGAACAAGGTTGCAGTTCACTTTATTTGTATATTAATTTAGACACAATAGTCTTAATTTGGTTGCCTAAAGATAAGCATTGCATATCTTTTTTAAATACTCTATTGTATTCCTCCTCTATTGTATTCCTCCTGGCCTTCAAATGTTACTCCAGAAGGGATGAAATATCTTCTGTAGCTTCTGTGTTTTATTTGTAGCCTCCTGACTTACGCTAGAAACATGAGCTCTATGCCTATTTGTCTACATGTAAGCAACTGACTGAAGTTCCATATGCCCACTGGTTTTCAGCCAGCAGGTATCAAGCTGTACTGACTATTAGGTAAATGAAAACCTGAAATTACCTTCAAATACATGTTGTATGTAAAGTCTGAGAAAGCAGATCAAATGTTTTTTCATTCTTTATTAAACAGTGAGAAATGGAAGCTACTCATGTATTGAAGGAAAGAGAAAATGTGGTATGTATATGTAAAAAAGGGAAGGAAAGAGGAATCCCCAAAACTCAGCTAAATCTCTTGTGGTTTTTGGTTTGGGGTTTTGGGGGGGTTTTTGGTTGTTGGTTGTTTGTGTTTGTTTTTTTTTTAAATCAAGTGTATGTCATATTATCAAGGTTATCCATGAAAAATGAGTCATACAATAACATCTGATTTGTCTTGGGAAGGTGGGGTCTTCCTGTTGGAACTGTGAACTTCCTACTACTCAAACAAAAGGGAGTGGAGCATCCTGAGACAAAAAGCGAGACAGGAAGGGTCTGTTCAGATAGGATGAAACCGTAAATAGAAGATAACCTAGAGCCTGGCAGAAGAGGTTATTATTATGCAGGCTTTTACAAAGAAATGTAAAGCGTTTGGAAGATTTTAGTAAGCTGCAGGTTTGTTTGAATTTTTTATAAGCATTCAGCTTTTAAAATGTTTGAGGAACTATATGCCAGTTGTAAATGATTAAAAGTGTCATATTTCTTTTTCTTGAATGTACTTTGTAGTATATGAGATCAAAATATATCTACTACCTTTGGAGTTCAGCTGTAAATTTCTCCAAGGAGATATAAATCCATTATTTCTTTTATATAGTGACCACTTCATACATGATTTCAGGGTTGGTGGAAGTTACCAAAACTAATTTGTTGACAAAAAGTAAAAAATCCTATTTTTTTAAGTCTGCCTTTGTTTCAGAGCTCTTCATAACCTGCTTTTCAGGTCTTTCTACTTTATAGCAGAATAAGGAAGCTTTTCTACACTCTTTTTGTTGAGGAAGGTTTCACTGACGTAAAGCAAATAAAAAACAACTCCAAACCATGACATATTTTTTGCTGTATCTAAGAGCAATCAGTAAATAGTGTTCAGCCAATATTTGAAATAAGGCAGCCTAGCTGTCCTGTGGTAAAAACTGTAAATTTCGTAACACATGAAACTGTTCATTTCCCACCTTATCTGTGGACACACATTTCAGTCCAACAGTTCCTTCCTTGCCAGGTAAACTTCAAACATATCATTGCTTAGGGCCCTTTCTACTTTCAGAGGAATGTGGATTGGGAAATCTTGAGAGAGAAAGAGAGAAAGATTAGGCAAGCAGAAAGTTCTAGGTTGATTAAATGAATCCTCTCTTCCCAAAACAAATTAAAAATATGGATTAGATAAGTCTGCCTTTCCATATTTTCAGTGATAAAAGACATGTTCTTAAATCATGCCCTTACACATTTACAGAGGGAACAATTTATAAAGGAATATCCTGAACTATAACAAAAACAGAAATGAAAAAGTGTTTAATTTTCTGTATCAGTCCTTTTCAACAGCAAAATCCAGGGCTGTTTAGCTTGTAGTCCACAGGCTGGACCTAACCACTGATACTCAGTGAAATCTACAAAACCCCTTCTGGCTTCAGGAGGTCTGCACAAGATGCAGCCTGGAGCTGTGTGTAGACCTGAACTGAGAGGTAAATTGCACAGTGTGTACAGCAAATACTGCTGGTGGATGAAAGTGGCCTTGTAGGATACAAATGCATGGTCTGAGTCACCCTCACAGCTGATTAGAGGCTGGTGAGGTGGTTACCTGCTAAGGGGGGGGGGGGGGGGGGGGCAGGCAGGAAGGGGAGGATAATTCTTGGTAAACCCAATAGGAAGGATAGAAATCAGTGATGTAGAAAGAAAAGGGTTTGAAGATCAAAAAGAGAGGTTGTTGTTTTTTTTTTTTACCTAGCTCCTTTTCTTTGCTAATTGCTGCCACAGGACTTCCCTACTAATTTCCTTTTACCTCACTTGTAAGCAGCACAGCTCTGTCTGGCTAACATGCCTTTGGGAATGAAGGAAACAAGAAATGAGGATGTTATTTATCTTTATGGGCTGGTTGGGTCCCAAACCATCTCTTTCTCTGTCCCCCACTTCTTTTTTTTATCAACGGGCTTCTATGAAGAAAAAGCAAGAGCCTTTGGTGGTCCAAACTGCTCTCCAGGTTTCTCTCCATGCCCCAGCCTGCAGCAACACTACGGCCCTTGCTCAGGGAAACACGCTGGATGCATGGGCATGACCCTTTCCTCCCATTCATGCTCTGGGTAGCCTTTTTACCCCCATGATTGATAACACCTCCTCTTCTTGGACTGGGCAATTTAGCGTGGAGGATGCAGAGATAGAAACCATGGAAACTACCTGCAAATGAGGACAGCGGTAGGCAGGGCTGCCTTTCTCTTGCCCGGTCCCTGGGACAGCGTGGGTGCGTGGGTGAGAGGCATGCCCAGCAGCCCTGCTCTCAGTGGGGCGTGCTAGGCACAGGGGCTGTGGCGGTGCCTGTGGCGCCAGGGAATGGAGACCAAGAAGCCACAAAAAGTGTCCCAAGTCCTATTTCTGATCTGCTGTGAAATATTTAACTGTTAAATCCCATGAGAATGCAAATAATGGTGATACTACCTACTTATTCAGTACAAGTGGAAAGTTATATTTGTTATATTTTGGAGTGAGAGGTATTCACATCATAGGGGCAATTAGAAGTCCAGCTCTCAAACTCAACAGGAGTTTGCCTAATTGTGCTTCAGGCCACTGAACAAATCCCTCTAAATGTTTATGACTTACTAAATTATTCTGGTCTTTGAGATGGCAGAACTAGGGATACAACACAAGCACTCTTGTAGCTATAGAGAATTTTTTACTCTTCCTACAGCTCTTCCCTTCAAACTGATCCAGAGAAAGGATGAAAACTGTTTACTAAGGAGCTGTACAATTTATTCTGTGTAAATTCTTCTTCTGAAGTGCTAAACATGTTGGTACTGAAATAATATCTTTATTCTGAGAAATGGAGATCAGCAGTTGAGGAAAATAATTTGCAAGCTATGGATGGATGAACAGTTCGGTCGTTTTTCCTCAATTGTTGCAATTCGCAGCCTGGAACAGAAACTTGTACAGACAGTTGCAAGCTGTTCGTGCTAATACCCTGAGCAGTGCAGTGAGGTGGCTGAAGAGCAAGCACATTATCTCCCTTTGCTCCAGAATGACAGTGACCTCTGGCAGAAATATGAGGTAGATGCATTAATCACTTCATCAAGAAGTGCCAAAGTTCATCTGTTAGTGCCTGAGGGCCCGTCTTCAGTTTGGGTATTATATGTCACATAATTTACAAACACAGAAAAACAGACTGTCTTGAATAGATGATGATTTTAAATAGATGGGACAGAAAGGAAAAGAAATATTACATGCAAACACAACAATAGCAGTAATTTTCTGCTTTGGCTGCTTCAGCTTGAATCCCTGTCTGGCTCCACTGCAAAATTACTGAACACAGTTCTTTGAAGAGTATGAAGGAAAATCTGAATTTCAAAATATTTCTTCCAGGTAAGTCTTTTGCAAACTCCATTTCAAAACCCTATCACTTCTTGTGGCGTATATTTTAAGCTGTGTCTGCAGCAGAGAGCCAGACCAAATGTGATTGAGCTGGTTACATACAGTATGAGTTTGGACTAGCAATGAAAGCACTCATCATTTATTTGGGAGACCCAAAGCAGGTTCCCAGTTCTATTATAAACCCTGTGGGTGAGCTTGAAGAAATCATTTCCCCTTGCCATGCCTTCATTACAAATAGGAAAACTAGGTTTTTCAAAGCACCTTGGGATATAAGAATTAAATTGCCAGAAAAGAGGTAAATACTGTCAGTAATTAAAACCATGAATGAACAGTGGGAAAAGCAGTTCCTCAGCCGCTGGGCTGTTCTGTGCATCCCCCGTAGCTGTTCTAGCTATAGCTACACTGCTGGTGGGAGCATTTTCTGATCCAAATTCTGTATGTCTGTGTTGCCTAATTAGGGGACATGTGCAATTTGGTGCTGTGACCATTGTAATCTGAGGACAGCCAGGGTCTAAGCTTCCAACAAATCTCATCAGCTCATCATGTAATGGCCCCAGAAAAGGTGTTTGTAGCTGACTTCTCAGTCTGACATCAACTCTGTCACTTAAGAGGGGAAAACACAACATATGGAGGCAGAACTCAAGCTCAGATCTACCTAATTTGCTCCATGGTCACTTGGCTTTTTGAGACGTGATCATTTATTGAGGTGCAAGTCTTCTCCTTCCTTAAGGTAATGGAGCTAAACCTTTACTTCAAGCAGTGGTGTGTGCATGTTCCAGATTGCATGTTTAGAGAGGATGAAGTCAGCTTGTGAGCATGTAGGTAGGTGTTGGTCTAGATAGGAACAAAAGTAGTTTTATGAAATCAGTGAGAAAATATTAAAGATTTCATATGTAGACTTTGCAAGATTGAGGGGTGTGGGGAGGCAGAAATCACTGGCAGACACTTAATGCTCAAGTGGTTTGCTGCTACAATATCATTATTTCCAGTTATGTCAGCGGAAACATGGTTGAGAATCATAGCAACATTACAACACTTCTGCTAGAATCAGAGCATGTGGTAGATGGAGAAGTTAAGGTTTTAAAGAATAAATAATGTTGAATACATTAAAAGTTTGAAAACAGAGGAAAAGGATTCTAGTTCTTTAGAGTTATTCTGAAGCACCTAGCTGCTGATAAACACAGATCCTATGTCCTTTTTTTAGTTAGAAGTCTACCAGTTACACTGAAAGGATATTAAAAAAAAAAAAGGAAGAAAAAGAGTAGACTACATGGTTGTGATGCCACTTGTGAAATTTGTTGTCTGACGAATCCAACTGTATAAATAAAGGTTGTATGCATTGCATGATGGCAATACATAGTAATAGGTCATTCTGTTCAGATATCTTGACGTATCTGTGTGTTTTCAGTAAGGCTTCCTGTAGCAAATGCTGATCTGCTGGAGTAAGAGGTGCAACAGGCTCACAAATCAATCTTGAGAGATCGTGGCAGCGTTCATTTCTATACTTAGACTATCCCAGCTTTTTCTTACTCATTTTTCCTGTAGGTAAAACTAGGTTAGTGTTTACTATTAGCAGCATGTTAACAAATGTGTTACAAGAAATTCTGGAGGCTATGGTGGAGGCTGGGGTTGCCAGCGTGCTGCACGGTGGAGACACACAGTCCACCCTTGTTCAGAAGGTACCTTTTCTGTATTAAATGCCTTGAGCTCTGGGGACGGAAAAGGTAGCATCGTAATGCTGTGGAGTCCTTAAACTGGTTTGGTGTCACGGCTCTGCAGAAAAGCAGTGAGAAAAAACTTAGAAAAGCAACTATATAACAATTACAAATATTTGTCTGATATGCTTGTGTTGCCTGTATTTTCTTCCCTACAAATAAGAAGGCTGTACATGAGCACTGGAAAAGAGCAGGTTCCTCCCCCCTCCCCCCCCCCCGCCCCGCCCCGCTTTCTGAGGTACAGCATCAGGCATTCTCTCCACCAAAACGACCATGTGGTAAAGTGCTTGCTTTAGAGACACTGGCCTTTTCTTCTTGTGGAAAAAAGGAGCTCCTGTTTTATGGTGGCCTGGAGGCTGAAGAACTGCCTGCTGCCAGGGCTGCTACTCTAATGGTTTCAGCAATCAGCCTGGCTCCAGCTGAGAGGCAAAGTGGTCAAGCCTCTGCTTACCCTCTGTTTACTCTGTAACCGGGAGCAGCTCTTCTCCCCCTCTCCCACCCGCCCCTCGCTCAGGGCTTGTGCTCATAAACCTAAGCACAGTATCAGCACAAAAATCATTAGAAAGAACCGGCCATCTGCCTGTGCAAAACGATGTGCTGAGTTTCTCTCTTGAAGAATGAGCCTTTGCTTCACTTTTCCTTCCAGCTGCTGGGAAAATGTCAAGATTAGATGAGTCACACAGCAGATCAGATCTGAGTAAGAGCTTTTCTCACTTGTTGTTCAGGACTGTAGGAACAAGTTTAGTGCTGACCCCAATGCTTAATCAGAAAGAGGTTTTAATGTTTCAGCAGATTTTGGACAATTAATTGCTGACATCTGGAATATCACAGAAACTGTTAATAAACCTTTATTTATTTATTTTTTTTTTTAATGCTCTATAACAAAACCAAACAAACAAAACCCCCACAAGACAGACCGAGATTCCTGGCTACTTTGGTAACTTATTTGTATTTTCTTAAACTTTTTTTTGCCATCAGGCACTAAAGCATTGAAAAGATATTTGACAAGATGAGCCTTGTAGGCCATTTTAGGAAGTAGGTGCCTGGCAGGCGTTAAGGAGTTGCTTATTAGTTTTTACCAGCAACTGTTCCTCTGCTGTTGTGCCTGCTAAGCTTATAGAAAAGAGTATTGTTGGCAGGCTGTCATGGCTCGGCAACAGAGCATCGCACCAAGCTGCTGCTAAATCTGTCATGTTCGCTTTTGTACCAGACCCTGCTGAAAGATAATTTCACATTAGGGCCAAATGTTCAAACACAAGTGAATGAGCACTAATGCACTGACTCTTGTTTACTCTTCTGTAATCAGATGCTGATATTCACCAACTGACTCATGTCAGGAGTTTCCACATTATATGTGGATAGATATATATATATAGATATATATATATATATATTTTATCTCTTCACAAGCCAGGTAAAATTGTGGAAACTCATGGCTGTTTTGCTTAAGGGTCCTGGTCTCTACAAATACGATGAGAGACTAACTTGTAGGAATCGTAAAGGTGGGGTTCGCAAAAAGATTGTAAAACTCACTTTCCATTTCTGTCCAAAGATCCTTGCTTAATAGTGATATGAGTGGGTTTAGAAATCTCCTCTCTAGCTACCTAAAACCAAAATCAAACCAGGCAGCTGTTTCTGAAATGTATAGCATGTTCTGTCCTTGGTCTTGACAATTTTCTTCTGTGAGTCGACTGAAAGCTATTCTATGTCTATCACTTGTTAAGCTGGGCAGTACCATGCTGGAAGACCTGAACTGTTCTGCTGTGAGGAGTGGGAAATGTTTTTAAGTAGCTGCATGTGTTGTTTTTCATATACGCTGAGGGCCTTTTTATTTGCAAGGCCTCCCCAAAATTAAATATCATTCAAGCTTCCCTATTCAAGCTTCCATGTTATACTTGAGGACTAATTATTGGTCATCTATGCAGTATGGACAGCCTCCATTTATTCAGGTTGGGTTTTTAGCTGTTTTCTAACTTCAGGGACGTATATATCACATATAAGAAAATGTCCTGAGAAGGCAGCAAGGAGAGGTCAAACTCTAAAAGCTATGCCAAATATGGAAAGTTATCAACTGCATAAAACCTCTTATTTCTGCCTGCAGCACAAAACCCTGGCCCAAAGAATCATGCTGAAGAAAGGATTTTAGCAAAATGTTTTGGCTAGTTACAAAAATGAGACAAATTTTCTTCATCTTTGTCTTCTTGTGTTGTGATGTTGAATGCCAGCACAGTCTAAATCGCCAAGGATGCAGTCAGTTCTGCATGCTACTGCCTGGGTGTGCTAGGATTGCTAAAATGGTTTAAAACAAATTCTGATAACCATATGAAGATGCCCCTGATTCACTGCTAAAGCTGTGGTCAACATGTTTTTACAAATATGTTAGCAGTAAAAAGAATCCCAAGGAGAATATCTGTCCTTTAATGGATACAGAAGGGAATGTAGCCACCAGAGATGAGGAAAAGGCTGAGGTACTTAATGCCTTCTTTGCCTCAGTCTTTAATAGGAGACCAGTTATCCTCAGGGTACTCCACCCCCTGAGCTGGAAGGTGAGGATGAAAAGCAGAATATACCCCCCTTAATCCAGGAGGAAATAGTTAGTGACCTACTATGCCATCTGGACGCTCACAAATTTATGGGACCCAATGGGATCCATCCAAGAGTACTGAGGGAACTGGCGGAGGTCCTTGCCAAGCCACTCTCCATCACCTATCAGCGTTCCTGGTCAACAGGGGAGGTCCCAGAGGACTGGAGGCTTGCCAATGTGACTCCCATTTACAAGAAGGGTCAGAGGGAGGATCCGGGGAACTACAGGCCTGTCAGCCTGACCTCGGTACCGGGGAAGATTATAGAATGGTTTGTCTTGAGAGCACTCGCATGGCAAGTCCAGGATAAGCAGGGGAACAGGCCCACTCAGCATGGGTTTACGAAAGGCAGGTCCTGCTTGACCAACCTGATCTCCTTCTATGACCAGGTGACCCACCTAGTGGATGAGGGAAAGGCTGTGGATGTTATCTTCCTTGACTTCAGCAAGGCCTTTGACACTGTCTCTCATGGCAGACTCCTTGAGAAGCTGGTGTCTCATGGCTTGGACAAGTGTACTCTTCGCTGGGTGAAAAACGGGCTGGATGGCCGAGCCCAGAGGGTAGTGGTGAATGGGGTGAAATCCAGTTGGCGGCGGGTCACAAGTGGTGTTCCTCAGGGCTTGGTGTTGGACCCCGTTCTGTTTAATACCTTTATCAATGATTTGGATGAGGAGATTGAGTGCACCCTCAGCAAGTTTGCAGACGACACCAAGTTGGGTAGGAATGTTGATCTGCTTGAGGATAGAAAGGCTCTACAGAGAGATCTGGACAGGCTGGATTGATGGGCTGAGGCCAATTGTATGAAGTTCAACAAGGCCAAGTGCCAGGTCCTGCACTTGGGTCACGGCAACCCCATGCAGTGCTACAGGCTTGGGGAAGAGTGGCTGGAAAGCTGCCCGGCGGAAAAGGACCTGGGGTGCTGGTTGACAGCCAGCTGAATATGAGCCAGCAGTGTGCCCAGGTGGCCAAGAAGGCCAACGACATCCTGGCCTGTGTCAGAAATAGTGTGGCCAGCAGGAGCAGAGAGGTGGTTGTTCCCCTGTACTCGGCACTGGTGAGGCCGCACCTCGAGTACTGTGTTCAGTTTTGGGCCCTTCGCTACAGGAAAGACATTGAGGTGCTGGAGCGTGTCCAGAGAAGGGCAACCAAGCTGGTGAGGGGCCTGGAGCACAAGTCTTATGAGGAGCAGCTGAGGGAACTGGGGCTGCTTAGTCTGGAGAGGAGAAGGCTGAGGGGAGACCTTATTGCTCTGAACAACTACCTGAACGGGGGTTGTAGTGAGGTGGGTGCTGGTCTCTTCTGTCAGGTTGCTGGAGATAGGACGAGAGGAAATGGCCTCAAGCTGTGGCAAGGGAGATTTAGGTTAGATATTAGGAAAAATTTTTTTACTGAGAGGGTTGTCAGACATTGGAATAGGCTGCCCAGGGAAGTGGTTGAGTCACCATCCCTGGAGGTATTAAAAAAGCACATAGATGAGGCACTTCAGGACATGGTTTAGTGGGCATGGTTGATGGTTGGACTCAATGATCTTGAAGGTCTTTTCCAACCTAAATGATTCTATGATTCTATGAACATTACAGGTCAGGGCTTTCCCCTCCAGCACAGTATACTGTCTATGTTCAGTTCTTTTCCAACAAAATTATTCACAGTTTTGCAAAAACTAAATGCCCCATTTTTACTTGCCATATTTTCATTTTGATCCTTCTGTCTCCCTCTCTCCTCAATGCCAATATGAAAAAGGTAGGGCAAAAATCAGACCTCAAATAAAGCAAGTGCCATTCAGAAGCAAAGCAAGTGCCATTCAGAAGCTTTAAAACTGGAAATGCTTTTCTCATGAACATGGAGAAATGAAGAGGTTCATATTTTTAATTGAACTTTTTTCAATATTTTTTTTTCTTCCTGAAAGTTTACCAAAACAAATTAGCTGTTTTCCAACTAGCTCTTATGTTTATGTCCTATTCAATCAAGACAGAGAGCACAAAACATTTTTATCCCCTCCTCCTCCCCTCTAAAAGGGAGGATTAAGTTGACAGGTTTCCATAAAATTAGATGACTTTTTTCTCCAGTGTTTCTCATTTGGGCACTTATGATTCAAATGTGATTGTGTATATTTCCCTGCTTTCTTCTGTACCAGATTCTGTTGCTGTCAACTCCGCTGAATTTCTGTCCTGTTGCTTCTGTGCATTAATGCTTGTGCTTCTGTTATGTGATGAAGCCTTGACATTGGCTGGTTTAATAATGCCCTGTTAACCTGGAGGAACTGACTGGAATTTATTGCCTTAGGTTAATCCCTCTGCTTTTCACCTTCCTTTTTGGATAATATGCATTGGACTGTGCGAAATACACGCCTGATTCAGTAGTGGTTACGTTAACAACAGTGGGATCCTGCTTGGGGATACAGCTGAGGATATGATGTCCTTGTAGCTGCAGATATTTTGTTTTGGTAATTGTGAATATACTTTCTGCCTGCTGTTTTGATCCTGCTGTTGCCATTGTTTGCTGGAGACTCATGCTGCTGCGTCCTGCCTCCCTGCCCAGCCTAAATTCCATTGTACCCACCCCACGGGCCTTTTGTGTAATGCCAAGCTAGCAAAAATCCTGGCATCCAACTCTTTTGTTGCCTGAGGGAGGTATGTGGGAAAGGCAGTTCACGACGCTCACTCAGGACGGTGACTTGGCACACGCTGCACAGCAGTTTCCACTAGACGTCTCTTGGGCTGAGAGGCGATTTTGCTTCAGGTGCACATGCATCCATTTTCTGTGTTTGCAATTGAGTTTAATTTGCCAGAACAGCAAAGGAATGCTGCTGTTAGGATTTTATAGTATGGTTTTCACACTCCAAGCGGCATGTCGTACTAATGCATTATTTGTATTACAGTAGTCCCTGCAGGCTTTCCCCCACATCTGAATCCCATTGTTCTCGCAGTATAAAAAGACATAGCCAGAAACAAACCCCAGCACAGAAAAACTTACAGCAATTTAGTGACTAAAGGAGGATTTAGGAGGACCTTAGTGTCCAAGTCTCTGAGAATGACTAAAACCACCCCATCTTCAAGCACCACCCTACTCTTGAAAGGACATAGACCAGACAGAAATCACAAAGTGTCATCTAAAATAAACAGAAACCACACTGTGCCTAAGCCAAGGCTCCTCCACAGGCTCACAAGTACCCTGAATAAAGAAGCAGGAGAAAGCCAGACAAAACTCTTTGGTGATTCAGAAATGGGTACCTTAGGTAGCCCCCCACGTTAGTCACAGGTTGGCCACAGCTTGCTGTGGCAGAAGATGTGTGGGTCTGGTGGCACTCGCCTCCACAGCCTGGAGGAGAGCTTTGAACCCAGAGCAGGTATCTCCTGAGATAGCCCCCACCAAGACTCTGGGAGTTACACCTGGTATGGCCCTCCATGGCAGCCAGGGACACGTTCATTTTCAGGGCAGGTGCTCTAGTATAGTAGCCTGTGAGGAGAGGTAGGTAGGGTATGCTTCCTATATCAGTGGCTGCAAATACCTTTGACATAAGACGAAGGCTGGACAAGACCAGAACTATGCCAGACAGAAAAGACTGCAACTTCAGCCACAGCCCTCCAGGCTAGGAGGGGTCTCTGGCTGGAGATGACAGGAAGCTGTAAATACCACAGACAGACAATATCTGATATATTTTGAGATGAGTGCTGCTTTCAGAGCAAAGCAAAAAAAAAAAAGTTCTTCACGCCCCTGCTGTATGTCCAAGGTAGACAAGCATTCAGGTCTGACGCAGGTAGAACAGCCAAAAAGAAGAGCAAAATAGCTGTGCAGGAATAGGGGATTGGAAAGGAAATAGTTGTTGGTTCTAGTTGCAGTCACATGTGCTGTGAGTCAGTACGCATCTGTGCTGAAGAGGTTTCCTTCTCAAGCCGCTTGTTATCACTTCTCCTCCTCCTCAAAGGTTGCAGTCCTTTCTGGGCTGCTGGCATAGCTGTTAGTGCAATTGTGCCCGAAGTCATTTCATTCAAAATGGTGTGGGCTGACCAAGAGCTTCTTCTCAGGCTGTTCAAGGTAACCCAGTTTGCTTTTGCTGAAACAGGTTGGGGGATGCTCACATGAGGAGCAGAGCTGGCAGATCGAAAAGGGCAGTAGTTGCTGGCAAACTGGAAGACCGTAAATTTCAAATGTCTTCACTGTGAATGTTTTGTGTTACTCTCCTCATGACTATTAATATCAATGACATTTTCCTGTGTGATGGTTTCTCTTCCTGACTCACACAAAAGACGACAGGCCACACAGGATGACTTCAGTCTGAGATTTTGCTATTTTGTTGCCTTCTTTCCCTTCCTTCTGTTTTCCCTCTGAGTTTTTATTTTTCATGTTTAGCAGGCTGTTAAAGGGTGATGATTCCTTTCTAGAGAACAGGTATTAAATAACCAAAGGCTTCTCATAAGTGCAGGACTGGGTCCTTTAGATATCAGCTGCCATGCTGGCAGTCTTGGTTCCTGCCTTTCTGACCCATACCTCTGTTAGCACATCTCCAAGTCTTCCATTTTTCACTTGGGATGTTGTCATGCTGTTGTCAAACAGAGAAATAGAGTCCTGTTTCCACCCTTTGATTTAGGGAGATTAACAACGGGGTGCAGCCCTATTCAGAGTTCATTTTCCTTCTCATTTGTGGATTTTAAGATCCTTTAGACAGCTGCCTGGTCTGGCCAATGTGAAACCAAGTCTGTCACATGGCTGGAAGGCAAAAATGGGTTCCCTTGACTTTGAAATAGTAGTCTTGTTTGGGTTTTCTGTTATGTTACTTTTTGCATAAGTTTCAAGTCAATATTTACTGCTGGACTATGCTGTCCATTAAGTCCTGAAAGGGGGAGGACTGCAGCTTGGAGCCCACTGACAAGATCTGTGGCTTAGGAACATTCTGTTGGCATCAGAGATACTCGAGCTTTGCCAAAACGAAATGCAAGAAGGAGACTCTATCTGAGATAGGTCACACACTGTGTTTTGGATTTGATTCCTTCCATCTGTTTGCCATAACTATCCATTCCTGGTCCAGGAAAAAGCTTTTCTGGAACATGTAATCTTTCTCTACTCTCCCAGTCAAATGCTTAGATTCACCCTGCAATCTCTGTGCTGTTCGTTGGTCAGCACAGCAGCAGTTGCTAAGGCTAAGTGATGAGGTCACTACTGCAGAAAGGGTAGTAACATATTCCAAAACAAATCAAAGAAGTTAAGATGTATAAAATGTTCACGACCAGCTGCCCGTGTTGAGTCTTTGAGGTGTTCTTTTTTTGCCTTTTTATCTTCGATTATTTTTTTTTAAGGTGTTCTCTTTCCTTCTCTGAAAGGTCTTAATTTTAGGGAAAAAATATTGCATAACATCTTCATCCTTAGATGTCAATGTCCTGACTGGGCCCTAGTTGGGAACTTCCCCCCCAAGCAAGGGGTATTATTTCATCCTTTGTCTTTCATGTGAAGTTACTGACATCACCAGGTTTTTTCAGGTATCCTCATGTGCTGTTCTTGCAAGAGCAGTGAAAACATAACTGACGGTGCAGAGGTCAGATCTACAGAACACAATATGGATGTGGCTCGAGTGGAACCAAGATTTGTATAACCAAATGTCAACAAAATCATCCACATGATAAGAATTTAAGAGGAGTTTGAAGGAGTATATTAGAGTCCTGTCTGCAATGAATGCTCAGCTAGATAAAAGGGGTTTTTTCATCTGTTTCATCATGACATAAATAGTTAAATAAATTTCAAACAGTTCAATAAAATCTGTCAAGGAAAAATATGTGGAAGCCTATTTTTGTGCTACAAGATACCTTCTTACTAGCACTACCTGAGGGCAGATGACAGTAGAATGGTACTATTGAGGAAAACACCTAGCAACAACATAGGAAATTACACGGGTTAATCCTGATCTCATCTGTGTAACTTTATGCTGATTTCAGATGTGGGTCTCCTCCAGGAAGTGAAGGTCTGTATGTGATCTAGGTCCCATACCCTACCTGAAGATTTGAAATGCTCTGAAGGGCAGGGATCACTCCTTAAACAGAATCCAGGGGAACAGAGTGATAGGGACTGTTTATTTTTGGTTTATTCTAATGCATACTAATTACTTGGCTTCCTTCTATAAGACATCTGCATACATTGTGCTGCCTTACTGATCCAAGGCTGGGCTTTCTAATGTGGCTGTTCTTGCCTGCTTATATTTCCATTTCCCTGGGCATGTGTATACGTTGTTATATTTTTTTCTGTATTGATTGTTTTTCCACTAGTTTCTCTGCTTTTACTTTTCCAGAGCTGAATACCCAAAGTTTATATAGCCTAGAAGAATAGACTTCTAAGTTAGAGCTTACTTTATAATAGTTTGCTGTCTTATGTTTCTTTTTTTCTCTCCACATTTGGCAATGCCTCAAAGTCCATGTGCCAAACATTGTATAAATAGGAGTAGTCATGATGGTGCCCTAAGCAGCTTACAGTTTAATTAAACACAGGAAAACAAGAACTAATTGTAAAACAATAGGAAAGAGACTGAGGGCAATAGTAAAAATGTCATGTATTTAAATAGGCTCAATGTGCAGTTTGTGCACAGCTCCAAATCAGAAGTCCAATGGCTTTGACACATGCTTTCCATGAAATCAAGTGGCTCCTCAACATTTTCTCTGTCTTCCCTTCTTTCCTTTGCCACTCATGGAGAAGCTGTTCTGCTGTTTGCCTGCACAATGCTATGTCCCTCCTTCTGCGCTCTCTAACTGCTCTGCCACCCAGAAATATTGGGGTTCACATGGTGCTGCTATCCAGATAGTATATATGCAGATTAGAGTACACAGAGAAACTATATTTGCTGTGGTCAGGAGGGAATTTCCTGAGGTATTGACCCCTCTTCAAGTCTGCTTTTTCAAGCAAAGAGTATTCTCAGCTCATGCATCCCCTGCTACCCAGCTCAAGCTACCTTCACTGAAAGGTGCCATTGCCTACTGACTGGAGAAGGAAAGCCTGAGGGACCCATTGTCCTGCTGTGAAACCATCTTTCCCTTTCAGCTCCAGGGTGGCACTGGGCCATGGTTCATCTTCTCTCCCCACCTGAATTCAGTATCAATTTCTGCTCTGTAGGGTTCTGATGCCGGTGCAAAGCTGTGCCACCCACTAGCTTGATCACCAAGTGAGCTGCTTCCACTTCCTGACATGTACCTAAAGGCTGGTGTCCCAGGCCTAGAGAACAGCCTGGAAAGTGGGGGGTTTGTGCTTGTTGCAGCAAAGAGAAAACACTCCATGCATTGGGCAGACTGAGGGTCCAGCCCCATCTCGGTATTTATTTTCTGTGCAGCTGCAGCACAACTTATTTCAACAAACCTATCTGCATTGTCCATTTTGTGTGGGCGGCCTTACTGTGACTGCCTGGTAACCTCCCATGTAACGATTGTCTCATGAGGGAGGTGACTGCTGTTTTTCTTCCTTTACAGATGAGTAGGCAGAAGCTCTAGTGCTCAAGGGGTCCTAGCATGGCATCTCTGCAGCGCACACAGCCATACTGTAATGGCTTAGCAGTCTTCTGACAAGTTAATGCTTCTCTTCGCTCAGCTGCTACCCTTGAAGGTGCTACAGGGATTTCCCCCTCATTTCATTTGAATTGATATTAAGACTTCTCAGCCTGAGTCGTCTGCTGATGTCCTACTACCTGTCTTAATCCAGCCAGATAGAGGTATGAACAGAAGGCGTCACTATTTCAGCAAGAGCTTAGTGCCTCCATGAGGAGTACTGGGCGTTGGAGGGGAAGAAGAGAGGAAGGCAAGACAGAGGCAATACTGTTTGGAGGAGGAAAATAATTTGAAAAGCTTTGTGAGGCACTGTCCATTTTTGTCAGTGGTGCAAATCCCTAAAGGCAGTGCTTGACTTGGTGCTCACACGGCTCTTCACAAAGGTCCGTTTCACAGAGGCCTTCCAGGCAAGAAAGTCCCCCCTTATCCATAAAGGATGCTCCAGCCGAGGGTCTTTGGAGAGCCGTGCACACTGCGTGCACTCCCTTCATCAGGATAAGCGTTAGCCTGCGCTGCGCCGGCTTCTGCTGCCATCCCCGGGACAAGAACAATAGAGGCATCCAGGCTGGGATGCCTGTAGGGTGGTGAGCTGGCTAAGACGAGACCATGGGTCTGGACTTTGCCTTCCCATTATCTCTTGAAAGAACACTCTGCACTGAAGTTAGGGAAGGGAAAGATGAAAACCATGACAACTAAATTTAAAAAAATGTCCCCATTTAAAGAAGGGCCTTTATATCTCAGCAGCAGTTTTCCTTCCAAGAAAATTTATATTTGATCACTTTTCTGACCTCTTTTTTTAATTAGTTTCAGATACATATTGTGTCTTTAGTAGTTCTTTGCCTGAGGTGGTGATGGTCCTTTTTTCCAAATTGCATTGAGACTGATTTCAGATGTGGTGTATTTTCCATTGCCATGTGGTACTTTCCCTCTAAATGTCCCTCCTTTCTTTCTTAACCAAAACAAGCTTATGTATTTTGATATATATGAGAAATAGTTCCCCTGTGAAGAACAGGGGCCTAAGATATTTTGCAGATTGTAATAGAGAAAATAAAAACCTTAAGAAAAATAATTTTTTATTACTGTCCTTGGAAGTCTGTTCGCCTTCACCATTTTAAGAGCTAGACTAAATGCCATAGGCTTTGTTTCGATAATAACTGCAAGATATGCACAGGTCCTTGCACAGATCCTTTAACTTACAGTGGTAAACAAAATGTTTTTATTTCTTCCTCTGCTTAGTGAACATATTTGACAGTTCCGGCACATCGTTCCCCTTCTTCATATGCTGCAGCATATGAAAATGTCCATCACGGAAGTCTTAGAGAATAACCTACTGAATTTAAAGGTTTCCATAGTTCTCTGTGGACTAATTAAGTAAAACTTCTAATTAAAAATCTTTAAAATGTCTTCAATAAAATGTCTCAATAATGTCTTACTGATATTAAAAAAGTGTGAGATTTTAAAATATGGTTGTGTTGTTCTGTGCAAGTGTCTATGGTGTCTATGGTGTCATTGTAAACTCTGGCAAAATAGGGGCGAGTTCTGACAGTGCTGGAGCCATGGAAACATACAACTTTTTGGTCTGGTCCTACACAAACAGAATCTGTCTTATGTTCAGTGGAAACTTTGATCTTGCACTATGTAAAGGTGTTTGTACTTGTCATGAACCATGTAAATATAGTTCAAATTAAAGTAAAACTTTTGAAAGCTGAAGTTGGCAATTTGTTTCTTTTCATAAGAAAACCATCATGTCTTCTATTTCTTTTATACCCAATGTAGGAAATGAGTCACAACACTAATATAACATGAGGCAAAAACCTAAGGAAGATTCTGGAAACAAGAAACATAAATGCACTTATTTGCATCCTTTCGAAACAATGCCTTCAGTCCTTCTTAGTACCTTGTTTAAAAACTTCAAATTGCTAACTAATTCATCTCAGAATAACCTTTCCTAGCCAGTTTTAGGATTGTTCCATATGAATCTGAATTTAAATGCTTCTGTTGCAGTATGCTTGATGTTCCAAAGAAAAGCAGAGAAGGAAATATTGAATTACACGCGGGGGGACATATTGCCAAGCAGGCAGATGGAGCTCAAGATATATGGAAAAAACTTCAGGAAAAAAAAAAGAAAACAACTTTTCAGTGCAGTGTTTGTCAGTCTATATTTATGCAAGTGCTTTCTGTGCCTTTAAAATTGTTGGTAAAGTTGATGAGAACTTTCAACACCACCATTATCTAGGTAGAGTGTGGCTTTGGAGCAGTTACTGCTGCAAGGAAAGGAATAGGCCTTGCTTCCCTTTACAGGGTAACACATATATTTTTACTGTGTTTAATATAGGTGTGTATTTTCAAGTGAGACCAAGGTAAGCAATACCAACGTATATTTTCTACATGGTTCAGAGATTGTAGTGTCAGTTCTTATAAGCATAGTTGTGGAGAAGGGTGGTAACATTAGTACAGAGAACAGTAAACGAGACTAAGCAGATGCAGGTTACTGTAGGTAGTTCAGCACATTAAGTTCATTTTGTCACAAGATTCATAGCACCATATTTTCTTACATGGTTTCACTCTACTGCAGCTCAAAAAGGCTTATGAATTGCCTTACTTTGCCATTACATTGCTCCCGATTTGCAACAGACTGCACTGAAAACATGCTATTGGGTATCCTTGAAGTGTTTTCCTGGACAACCATGCTTTTTCACTCTGACCTCCATTTCACCACGGGGGAGTTGCTTGAACATAGGCATTACAACACAGTGGGATGTAAGTACCCGTAGTATTAACAGTCTTTAAGAGTGTGGGAAAGATAGTGGATAGTAGGAAAGCCAATATGATGATAATAAGGTGGTTATGTTAAGATTGCATGGTGTGCATATTGTTTTGGGACACATGAGCTACTACTGCTCCCTGTTTAAAAGGTGTTATGTATGACGACCACAGCCCATTTACACACAACTTTAGTATGTGACCATAAACATATATATTCAGATGACCATGAAAGATAAACTGCACAAATAGTCCTATGACTAAGTCCTCATTGATGGAACCCTCTTTCTTATCCATCAGTTTTCCTAGGCATAGGAAAGGGATTTTTACTTGTCATTGAACATATAGCTGGGGGTTTCTTTACTATTGGTAAGGCTAGATTTTTATACAGAATCAGTAGTTCATGGTAGTGATTTAGGTAGCATGAAATAGTACCAAACTGGATCATTAGAGGCAATCACTGTCTGACAGAAAGGCCTGAACAGAACAGTAGATGTGGTGACTAAAAGTCTGAATAGAAAAGTAGAAGATGTAGTGACTTCCAAGACTGCTAAACATCATGCCAGTGTTGTTCATTAATTCTTGCATAATTGAAGCAATTTCAATCATTAAGACAAAAAAAATTTTTTTTTTTCACATACTCTAGTTTCTCCAGAATGAATCTTTCAAGCCCTAATATTATTTTTAACACCTAACAGGTTTATTGCCTCAACGTTAAGATCCTAAAGAAAATAATTAAGTGTAACAAGCCCAAAGTACATTATCAAAAATACAAAATGTTGCATGATACTAAGGCATTATCAGTTTTCTTATTTAGCCTAAGTAAAACAGAGCACTATGTAGATACATTGAAAGTTCCCATGTTAAAAGGATGACATGAATGTTGCACTGGCTTCTTGAATGTTGAAAGCTGCATTTCTGCAAGATATTTAATTACCTGAGTAATTCCAATGATCAAAGTTACTGATACAAATGAAACTTGTAAGATGATTGTGTTGACATACGGAGAACAAACTATGACACAATCCCAAATACGTAAGAAAGTACAACTCTGTTGCAGAAAACTTGCAGTAAAATAAATCCAAAGACAGCCAGATTCTGTTCTCTCTGATGCAGCTACACTGTTAAGGCCAGTTGATTTCCAGCAGTATATATTTGGCATAATTGTAAGAAGATTTTCACCATTAGAATGTATTTTGCTTTGTATTGGGTACTATAGTTTTGTTTGAGTACTTTGACATTTTTATGGATCTCAGTTGTTTCTTTTCCTTATTAAATTTTATAGCATTGTCCACAGGAGTACATCATTAAACTGTTGAAAAATTGAACCATTCAAAAATTGGAAGTAAAGCTAACAGATACAATAAACTACTGCCCCTGAAACCTTCCTCCACACTACTGCAATGTTTTTTTTACTGTAGTTATCTTGGGCCAAGAGCTGGTTTATTTGTGAAAGCTATACTGAAAATTTTATTTATATTTGCATTCATAAATACGTTTTCTTGAAGTAGTGATGCATGGTATTTGATGATGTTTTGAAGTACTGAAGTAAAGCAGGAAGGAAAAAAAAGTCATCTATGTATGAAAAATGAACTCCTTAATGTGTGCTTGGCTTGACTAGCATTTAGGCTAATATTTATATATTCTTCTATGCTCTTTTTTATTTCTGTCTTTCTTTCCAGCTGCTGGAACACTGGTGCACAGAGCTGACATCTGGATTAAAAAAAAGCTTTGCAGGCCAATATATTGTCTCGTAAAACTTTACTCCCACAACTCATATGATTAATATTTTCATTTTTGTAAAACTAAAGAAATAAGGCTCACTCTTAGAACACAGGTTAAGTTTTGTGAAAGGACATATAGATATGAAAAAGTAAACCCAAAAGTGTATATGGAGAGTATCTTAATGAACATAGATGTCAATGAAATGTTGACAGTAAATAAATGAACATGGAAACCACATAAATCTCATTCTTCTTGAGTCTGAAATAAAATCCACTTCTATGAAAATATTCAAGAATGAGAATCTGAGCTAAAATTCTCAGAAAATCTGCTGATATTTGTATGAAAACATACTAATTTCATTTTCCTGTTTCTTTATTTCTACTTTTGACATGACTGGGGTGAGCTCAAGCATACTTTCTGCTCATTGTTTGCTATTTGTGGCTCATGTCAGCTCTCAATCTGCTTCTGTCAAAGTGACAACAACTACTGAAACAGACCTCAATCATTTGCTATGGAAAATGACACCTGAAGTGACATGTCAGAACTGAAATAGTGCAAAGGGCTTGCTTACAGCTTTTTAATCTATTTTAAATAGCTTTAGAAAAGAAAAGCATAGAAATGCCATATTATTCTCCATTTTAATGGGTAGCAAAATGTAGTGTGATGTGTCTGAATAATGTCTCATTTGCGTAATTAGGGTCGAAGTAGAGATAGACAATAGAGAAGTCTGGCTCAGTAATTGGTCTCAATTGTTCCTGGTGATGAAAAGATGGATGAGGAGAGAGGACAATCCAAGTGACAATATTTGTTTAAAGCAGTCAAGAAGTCGAGCAATTACCAAGTGTTGTAAACAATTAAACCGAACTGTGCTCATCCTTTCTGACTGATGTGAATTTTTCTGGCTGGAGAGTGAAGAAAAAGCAAATCCCTGGATTAGGACAGATAGTTTTCTTGTAATACTTTTTCACATCTTTTTCAGAAAAAAAAAAAAAAAAAGACAGCAGAGTAAATACTTTAGTGTTTGCAAGTATGAAAGTTTTTGAAATGGGAACCAGTTTACTTCATAATACACTTGTACAACTCATAGCTTCACAGAGCAAGTGATAATTATAGAGACATGCAAATCAGAATTAAGAATTATATTTCCAATTTCACAAGTACCTGTCTCAGATTTTACTATTGATTTAGGATTAATAGATTGCATTTGATTTAATGAATTGAGTAATAACCTAGAGTCTGTTTCAGGATTTAATTCAATTTATTTAATACCTCCAAAATATAGTTTGTCTTACCTAGGATTTTTAGAAGGTAAATACTTCATTTGATAGGGTGGATTATTAGTTAGTTCAAACCCTAAATACTTAAAGACATAAAGTTCATGACTAAATATAAGGTTACAGAATCATGGCCTATGCATTGTAATCACATATCTCAATAAACAAAAAGAAATCAAAGAAATAAGATTCTAATATTAGTGGGGCAATAGTAAGATAACTACCTCTTTCTCAACTCTACTATGCTGTGATTATATGGATTACAGAATAAACCCCTTGTTATCAGATTTGCATCTTCCTTTTAAGTCAGTGCTGCCTCCTCGTTATTTTGGTTTTAACCTAATGCTACATGTGTTTTTTATCTTCAAAATAAATTTAACAAAATTTGCAGGTAAGAGAGAATACTTCCTTCATTTGCTAACATCTATTGTCATGAAAAATCTTTTCTTAGGAAGTAATAATTGGAGTCGCTCAAAATTTTCTGAAAACATCTTTTTCCTTCTGTTTAATTGTAGGTGCTGTTAGCAAGTTTCACATTAGTTTGAGAATGCCTACTTACACAATTATATGTATTATATAGAATTACTTGTATCAAAATTTTATTTTATGCTATCTAGAAATAAAAGAAGATTTGGTGGCTGATATAAAATCCATTAAAGCCAAGGAACTGTTTCTGATTAGCTTCTGATTAGCCTGTGAATTAAAATCTTAATAACTAGAAAAAAGCATTAAAATAAATCATAGAATCATAAAATACCAGGTTGTAAGGGACCTCCAGGATCATCTGGTCCAACCTTTCTTACCAAAAGCACGGTCTAGATAAGATGGCCTAGCACCCTGTCCAGCTGAATCTTAAAAGTGTCCAATGTTGGGGAATCCACCACTTCCCTGGGGAGATTATTCCAATGGCTGACTGTTCTCATCGTGAAAAATTTTCCTCTTGTCTCCAATCAGAATGTCACCAGGAGTAACTTGTATTCATTACCCCTTGTCTTTTCCATGTGACTCCTTGTAAAAAGGGAGTCTTCATCTTCTTTGTAGCCACCCTTTAAATATTGGAACATGGTAATAAGGTCTCCCCCAAACCTTCTTTTCTCAAGGCTGAACAGACCCAGTTCTCTCAGCCTTTCTTCATATGGCAGGCCTCCCAGTCCTTTGATCATCTTTGTGGCCCTTCTCTGGACACTCTCCAGCCTGTCCGTGTCTTTTTTGTATAGTGGGGACAAAACTGAACACAGTATTTCAGGTGTGGCCTGACAAGTGCTGAGCAGAATGGGGTAATGACTTCTTTATCTCTGCTGGTGATGCCCTTGTTGATGCAACCCAGCATCCTGTTGGCTTGCTTTGCCATAGCAGCACACTGTTCTCTCGTATTGAGCTTGTTGTCCACCAGGACCCCCAGGTTCCTTTCCACAGAACTGCTCCGCAGTGGGTACATCCCAGCCTGTGCTGCACTCCTGGATTATGTTTTCCCAAGTGCAAGACCTCACACTTGTCCTTGTTGAACTTCATAAGGTTCTTGTTAGCCCACTCTTTTAGCCGATCCAGGTCTTGCTGCAGGGTGGCTCTCCCTTCTGAAGTGTTCACTTCCCCACTCAGTTTAGTATCATCAGCAAAATTCATTAGGGTACACTTGATGCCATCATCCAGATCACTTATGAAGATATGAAACAGCATTGGGCCCAATATCACCCTACATGTGACAGGTTGCCAGTTTGAAAAGGAGCTATTTACCACCACCCTCTGGGTGCGGCCTGTCAGCCATTTCCCCACCCACCGCACAGACCACTTGTCTAGACCATAACGCGTCAGTTTCTCTAGGAGGAACCTGTGGGAAACCATACTGAAAGCCTTGGAGAAATCCAGGTAGGCAATGTCCACTGCTCACCCCACATCAGCTGAACAGGTTACTTTGTCATAGAAGGTGATCACGTTAGTCAGACAAGATATTCCCTTGGTGAATCCATGCTGACTTTTCCCAATCACATGCTTCATTTGACTTGTGATAGCCCCCAGGAGGATTCATTCCATAACTTACCCAGGGACTGAGGTAAGACTGATGGGCTTATAATTTCCTGGATCCTCCTTTAAGGTCTTCTTGTAGAAGGGGGTGATATTAACCTTCTTCTAGTCTTCTGGGATGTCCCCCGATCTCCACGACTTCTCAAGATTATGGAAAGCAGCCTCACAATGACGTCAGCGAGCTCTCTTAACACCCTCAGGTGGACATTGTCAGGGCCCATCGATTTGTAGAGGTCAAGATCCTGTAATAGTTCACATACCAACTCTTTCTTCACTGATGGTGGGTCTGTGTTTGCATCGACATCTTTAGGAAGTTCTTCAAGGACCTAAAAAATTTAAAGTTGTATTGTCAAAAATCAGAAAATGCAAATATTTAAAAGGATAATAATTTTTTGTTTAATTTCTATGGTTAGATGAATTGGGTTTGGGGTTTGTTATCCAGTTTTATTATTTTTTATAATCTTTCTTGGAAAAGAAAGATTTATTTTATATTTTTCACTGGTGTTGGAATTATGGAAAACATATGCAAATAAAAAATGAGGCAAATTGACACTAATATAGCCCAATAGTTTGTGTCACATTCAAAAGCAAAAGCAGTATAAATCTTACTTCTCAGAAAAAGTGCTCTGTTCACAGAAATTTAGTGAAAACTTTTTCAACTTATGTTATGCTTATGTTACATTCTGATGCCTTCCATTCTTCTCAAAGTAGGCGATAGGTCATTTCACTGTAGTAAACCAGAAAACTGTGGGGAAAAACTGTTCATCAATGTACAGAAAGGTCTTAACATCTTTTTAAAAATAAATATTAAAATTTAAAACTATTTATAATCTTATCTATTTGTTTTCCAGAGCAAAGAATAATTGGGAACTCAATAAAATGCACGCTGACTGGCCTTAAAAGCCATCTCGTATGAAGAAATTACTGTCTCCATTCTCTTGGCTTTCTCTCTTTGAAAGTAACCAACTGTCCTCTAAACAGTTTTTCCTTGTCTCCTCTTACTACCAAGGTTTATTACAGAGATAAAGCAGAGGTCTAGACAACAACAAAAAAAAATCCTACTTTTGTTCCCAGTTCAACCACAGCCTTTTATATGACCTTGGACAACTAATTTATCTCAACTTCAAAGGCACTAAGGAAGATAAAATTAATCACTGTGGTGCCCTCAGATGCTATAATAGAAGGGTCACTCTGTGCTACTAACTACATTTAGTAGCATACTAACTATTTGGGGGGAGCGGGGATAAAACAGACTAGATGTATGTTGACATAAATAAAAATTTTAGTTTTTCCCTAGTTTGTCCTGCCTCTGCCATCCATAGAGTTGCCACCCAAAGCACAACAACTAAGTTGACTTATAAAAGCTTTTCCATTAAAGATGTTACTAGATTTTAGTGATCTAGGAGAATCACCTCTTCCCAGAAATACTGATTGCAGAGGCTCTTAGATATTGTAGAAAAATAGAAGTCACATTTTCCATAAGAATGTGCCTCTATTTCATTCATTTGTTGTGTGTGTGCTTTGTCACTGTGCAAGCTTCAGCTACTACTACTTGCAGAACGAAATACCATTCTCAGAATATCACCTTGATTTTTCATTGGCAGCTTTCCTCAAACACATAGCAGAGAAAGTGCACCTTTATCTAAACCATACTTGGATCTTATGAAAGCAAGACATTATTATGCAAGACATCTGTGTAGCTTTCTCTGTAATACAGCCTTTTAGTGGAAAAACAGAAACATAAAAGTATATTCTGAAAAAATAAGAGATTCCAGGGTAATTTTTGGCTATGCTGGATAATGATGCTAATAGGAAAAAAGGAACAAGAACCTAGCAGTGTACTAAAATCCACAATGAAGTCACTTTGCATCAGCTGATCTGGGGTAACCAGGTGTGTATGAACATGTCTCATGCCAATGTAGGGTACTGTACTACAGATTATCACCCTTTCCGTGCCCAGTTAAGCAAAATCCAGTTGTATCTGCTACTAAGGCTAGTCATGCAGCCATTGCAGGCAGCTGTGATACATAAAAGTTTGCCCAGAGAGCTCCTTTATAGACTCTGCTTTCCTTCTACTATTTGTAAATCTGGATTAATCCCTTTGAGGTCAAATGAACTTTAGTGGAATTTCTTTCCAGCTAGTGTAACTTTTTTAGCTGAGAGGAAAATGAATCCTTTTCTTTTTTTCTGTTGAGTGCTATCTCTGACTTACCTAAATTAAACAACTTCCTAAAAGACATTTAGTTCAACACTCTCAATATTAAGAACTGCTGAATTTCTGTGGTCTGCATTTTGCAAGAAGGGGTTGCAAAAGGACCCTATGACCTCAAAATCTCTAAAGCTGTGTAGCAGACTTATGAAATCTGCAGCTTTTTATGGTTTATTCTGAATAGAATAGGAGGCAGAAATGTGTTTTGTGGTATGCCACAAGTGAAGTGTCATGGAGGGAGAGGGGAGCAGAAATTGAGCCTGTCATTACTGTTCTCTGGGATTTGTTCCTAAATGTATGAACAGAGTCTTTTGAGTGCACTTACCTGACTTCAAATACTTCGTAAAAAGTCTAGTGGTCCATTAGTATGGATGTTTGTTCACCGACTTTGATTATCAAGTTGTCCCTTGTGAGTGCAAACCCACTACCCATCTCTATGCTATACACAGTTGAGAAACTGGACATTAACAGAGGTGAGGTACAGTTTTCCTTTCCTTTTCTGGAGCCCTTGAACGAAAGGGAGAGATAAGAAGACGGCTGTCATTGTGGAGATCCCCAATGGCCACCTTTGGTAGTGTGATGAAGTGACTACACTGCATGCACTGTAGTCCAGTCGCCACAAAAGAAATTACTTTCAGGAAGAAAATGACACAGATATTCCTTTGCTGATGAGCATGAGAGGAATTGTAGAGCTCAGAGAGCAGAAGTCTGTACGCCAATGCTAACAAGGGAATTTTATGCTCCTCTGCCTCTATATTGATTTTGCTGACTCAGGACATCTCAGATTCTGTTGATCTTTTCCATTGAAAAGGGATGACTGATTTTTTAATAGTCTGATGAAATTGTGAGAAAATATACCAAAACTACTTGATTGATCAGATGACTTATTTTCTGAGACTTTACATTTTGGCAAGGAAGCCTGTCTCTTGGTCTCTGTCAAAAGAGAGATCAGTTGTTTCCTGACTTGCTGCTCGTTTCTGCCCTGTCTGTCAAATGTGTTGCTAGCACAAATTTTTTTGCTTTTACTTTATTGATGCTTCTTGTTTTTCAAATCTGATATTTCAGGCATTTTCTGTGGACAAAATTACAAAGCTCTTTGGTGAATGTGAGGAGCACACATTATGGCAGGATTTACAATGTCATCTCTTTACAGTAATTTTGTTACTTTTTCCTAGATTTTTGACCTATGAAAAGACTTGCTATGGAAAATTTGTCTTAGATTCATGGGTGTAAAATTATTTTGATGAATAAAAACTGGACTGATATATGCACTGATCAGAGGTGCAAAATGCTGTTTTAACTCTTTTGCTAGAGATTTTGCACACTGAATGTAATGGCAATCCAAGCTCTTAAACATTATATTTAAATTTACGAGTTTACAAAACAAAGTTATAAATATTCAGCAAAGTTCTATGGCAATGCCAATTGTTAAAAACTTTACTATTCTGTAACATATAAAAATTATGTACAAAAGCACTAAGAATCTCACTCAAAGAAAGTGTACCCAAGAGAAAGCATCTTTGAAAGCCCCTTTCCACTTTAGAGAGGACCGAAAAAGGGATCCAATGTAGTGTTGGGTTATGTTTAGCTCCTAGAAATAAAAATAAAAAGAAATTACAGAAATTAATTGTTTGAAGAGATGTTAACATTAGCCAGACACCAATATTATACCACCTTGATTAAGCTGCAGCTACATAGTTCTTTGATTTAGTGTTTTCTTTAAACCTTTTTTCCTCCTTGCTTAAAACTCCTGTCTCTGATATTTATCTAATGCTTGCATGCATGAAGAGTTTGCAATGTTTATTTTAATCCCTTATAGGACACAAAATTTCTAAAAGTCTGTTTATGTTGCTCCTTCAGTGCTCAGTGGGGCCATCATCTTGACTTTTCAAGCAATGAAACTTGGTTAAAAAAGATTTAAAGAAATGCAGATACCTTTTAATAGAATAGTAGGGAACATGTTAACTCCAGCATATGACTCTCGAATGGACCCAGTAACCCCACGGTTTGTGTGTTTATAGGCATCAACTTTAATGGTCCATTGTGATAAATGAGAGATATTAGAATCTTACCCTTAGTACTCCTGCCTGCCTGCACAGTCATTTACAGTCAGCAGAGGGCTAAAAGTTAAAGGTCAGGCCTAGGAGAGTTAGAAAATGTGCCGTTCTGCTAAGCAGACTCTGAACGCAGGGAATGGGCTGCTCGGGGGACCAGAGGCCATGGCTGATTTTTCTGCTGTTGTTGTTGTTCCTGGCTCAGGGTAAGTTTATGCACAACCCAAAGCATTCAAGAATGAAATATTCTCCTTTCTTTATGTCAAAATAAACGTGCAGATGATCCACTAGAGGATTTCTTAAGTTGCATATATTTCCCCGTGTTGTTTTACCTGGTATGTTTACTAGAGAAAGAGACTTTTTTTGTTTGATCAGCCCTTTCCAGACAGGCTGTTAAATCCAAGGGAAGGATTTCCAGCAAACTGGTTACTTACCAATGTGCTGAAGCTCCTGTTACTGCAAAATACATTTTAGCATCTGGGTACTGCCACTGCCAAGCATGTGCTGCTGCCTTTGGGGACCAGCTCGGGTGTTGGCTCTGGTAACTGGAGCATATCAAAAGTAAGGACCAAAAAAGAGCACTGTCAGCAAAGCTAGTGGCAGAACTACTGACGAGTGAATATTCACACTGCAGAGAAGACTAGTGTCCATTTTATTTTTTGGTACCCTGAATGAAGCTATGTCTCTAAATCCAATCTTTTTATTTCATCAGTGGAAGTCCAGAAGTAGCTTATATGTAAGCATGAAGAAGATCCCAGTTCCTCTTTGCCAATACCCTGATGCAAAGATGAAGATAGTGGAGGTTGCTTTAAGCCACTTTCACACTTTGTCATGGGATTTGGCCCAGGCTGAACTAACTTCCAGTGTAAGTGTCACCACAGTGGGGCCTCCTGTGACATACCTAATGCTTTCTGTATCTCTCTGCCTCTCTTTCTCATTAGTCTTTGATGGCTGAAAATGAAGGAACAGTACAACTTTGGTTACACTGCTAATATACCCTTCCTGTGAGAGCTGGGGAAGATTGCTGAGACTTGCCTTTCCATTAGTTGTATCTTTTTTGGAGAGTCCAGGGAGCTGATTACATCCTTTTAAGGTCTCTTTAGTCTCATGGGGTGGCACGTAGAAACCCTGGAATAACTGGGAATAGAGCCAAAGAGCAGGAAGCCACAAGAACAGCTACTGACTGAATTTTTGGTCATGCCTTCAAAGATACCGCCTCTATTTCAGAGTATCCTTTGTGAATGAGGGAAAGAAAAGGCTTGTTATACATTCTTGAATCATATTCAAGTGTTTAGATTAGCACAAACACAGAACTGTGATATTGGTGATATGTTTGCTCTTCTAAACTTATGCACAAGCTGGTTCCTGCTTTTGTGCAAAGCAGCTTGGCATTTTTAGCACCAGGCTTCTGCTGGTTGTGAAACTCTGAGTGAAGCAGCCCAGCCACTGCCTTACATAAACTCTGTGCCTGGTACAATGGACTGCTGCCACTGCCGTGTTTGTAGTAGTGAGATTTCCTTTCTGACCTACTTTTCTGCTGTATGCATTGGGCCAGGCCCTCTGGAGCATTAGATCATTTTATGTCATTCCCGTGCCACAAAGCTGCCCTGACACTGCCTCAAGCAGCCAAGGAAGGATCCCGTCAACCTAGAGGGATCCACAAACTGCTTAACAATTCTGTTGTCTTTTTTCTTGCTGTAGCCAGCCCAGCAGATGTACTTAGTGTGCTCTAAAACAGACAATAGCTCCTTAGGTCTATAGTCATTCTTTAGGTTGCTTCACATGGGGCAATGATCTAGCACATAAGACTAGGAATATGAGAACAGTGCTCACAGATACACAGGTCTTTGCTGAGCACATCTTGGCCATAATTGCCCGGGGCAAACACATATGAAGGGAAATAATACTAGTGAAGACAGCTTGGGCAGATATTGAAGGAATAACCTTTGAGATAACGAAACAAAATGAAATTTCATAAACTTTTAAATAATTGTAGAATATGAAATGTGCAGCATTTGATTATAGAAAAGTCTTTATAAGAGCTGGATACAACTCTGTTAAAAACAATATCTGTGTCTGTGAAGATTTTCATGGAGGAAGAGAGGGTAAGGATAGGAAAGACCGAGTTGTAGATCTGTGTCTGACTCTAGGTAGGTATCTAGAGCAACAAAGTTCTGTGATCAAGCCTCGGCTTTCCCTCTCTGAGATGTGAAGTCAGTGCCTCTTCCTGTCTCCCTCTTAGAGCTGTTACAGATAGCATAGATACCAATATCTGAGTCTTTTTAATGGTATTTAATAGACAACATCAGTTCTGTACCATAGAGAGCATAATTTCCTACCTATAGGTTCTACTCTATTTTTTTCTTTTTTACAGTCATCATGTTAAAATACCATCATGTTTACTAGAGCCAAAATGTCATCCTCTGTTATGCTTAGTTCCTTGCAGGATGGCTGATAGAGCCTAATAAACAAATATGCAGCCATATTGTAACATAAGATTAGATACAAGAGATGTTTCATTATTTCATGGGAGAGTCAGAGTCTAACTGGCATGCTGCATGTAAGTTGCTGGGGTTGCTGGGGATGAGGATGATACGTATTTGTCAAGTTTTCATCCTGCTTACTCCCCTCCTTGGTGAAATGCATATTCCCCTGAATTATCCTGCAGACCCCTACCACAATACCCACAGGCACGCATACACCCAGCCTGGTGAGAGCCCTGGCAGCCTCTTTACAGCTAAGACTTCTAGTTATTGCAATTGTAATTTGCACTGTAATTTGTGTGTAACAAGTGATGCATGTGTTGCCCGTCCTGCCTGGACCAAACACAAGTTGTCAGCTCAGGAGGACTGTGCAGTAGGTGCTCAGAAAGCAGGATGCTGATGAGGGTGTCTAGGTGGGAAAAGTAGTTTCACCAGGATCCTCCACACAGAGAAGAGAGCACAGAATGTGAACTCTCCCAGCAGAGCAACACAGGGACGTGGTTTCCTTGCCGAGGGATTCCTGTTTGACTGAGAGGAAGAAAACAACAGCAGGGGAGAGGCTCTCAGCCAAAGGCGGACTTGAGGGCAGCTGATCTTAAGCACATCCTGTGGTGACGAGAGAAGTAGGGCAAGGAAAGGGTGCAGGTGATCAATCATGTTGTGCCTACATCTCCTTCGCAAGGCTATTTAGCTTAAAGAGTGCCTGGGTTAAGAAAACCTCCTGTAACACTCACCATATGTGCTTATGTATGTCCTGAGCTGTTGATGAGTGTCCAAAAAGCTGGAACTTGGCAAAAAGAGGCAGTGTCTTCAGGTGGCTGGGCAGGATTTCGCTGCCGAGAGTGATCTGTTATCCCATTTCTGAAAAATGCCCTCAAGAGTCTGTGCTTTGGGAGTCAAAGAAAGAGACAGTTTTGCAATGTACCCACATTATGGAAGTTTAAAGAGTTCACAGACCCAATGTGGTATGACCTAAATGTAAGGCCTCACAGCTAGATATTTACCAGGCTGTTATCTTGGCCATGGAAGCTACTTGGCTCAGCTATTTTTATCCTGGCACATCACACAAGCCTGGATCTGATTTAGACATCATGGTCAAATGGATTTGAGACAGAACTAAAAGTTAAGGAGTTAAAATCAGACATGCAAGACACCCATGAAAAAAATTAACAAGATGCTTCCTGTACCTGAAAGTTTGAAAACTTTGACATTTGTGACAAAATATTATTTTTCTTTCTGTGACTGTAACTGATCAGACCTCCAAGGGATATTTTATTTTGCCTATGTAACATTTATTTTTTCACATGTATGTGAATGATCTGTGCCTCAGGACAACATAACTTTCACATCCAGGACTGTCTTCAAATTTTCTGGTCGCGATTTTGACATTGTTAATTTGAAAAGCCAGATATATTCTGCTGATGTTATCCTAAGTGTAGCGGCTTCCTATGCCTCCTTGGGAGCCCTGCTGAAAGTAAGCCCAAAGCCCCCCACATCACTGGGCCCACATGCAGGCATATGGTGCTCCAAGGAATGTGCCTATTGCCTGACATAAACGTAGGGTGTGATTATACGGACCTTTTGCCAGCTGCAAGGTTAAGCCTGGCTGCTTGTGTCAGATCCTGCGGCATAGTTTACCGCTCACTCACTTGTTTGTGGGGATGCAGTGCAAACTAATTCACTGAAATTATCAGAAGTGGAGAAAGGAAAGCAACCTGCTCTGTTTCCCAATTTTTGTTTTCCCCGAGTTAGGTGTGTATGCACATGTGGATTCTTTCCTTCCCCTCAAATTTGAATCATTTCAGCAATCTGGATGACAGTATGACTTCAAATGTTAGGAGGGGCTGTTAAAGTTCAGGAGGGCAGGAATGAGCAGATGCTAGAGGGGAGGGGAAAGGAAACTTCGTAAATTGCTTTTGCCAAGAGAATAATGTTCATGTGGCAGCCTTTCCATGATTTCTGTGAGTAAGTGTCTGCTAAGAGAGGGTGCCCTGTTCAGCAAGGTCGAGGACAACCAGGATTGCAGATGACCAGAGCATTAGCTTCTAAACCCTGAAGTCTGTTTCCCCTCCAGCACCTGGTAGCACCAAACCTTCTGGTGCCAGAAACCAAAACCACAGGCTTACCTTGTGCTGTTTGGCAAGCAATCTACTGCCATTGTTCAAACCAGCAAAGAAGGGTATTGTATGGAAGAAGGACAAGCTGTGTGCCCTGTGGCTAGGTGATGATTAGACTGGCTGCATAACTGCTGGAGTACAAAAGGCTATGAGAACTACTCAGGGGTACCAAGTACTTTCTATTTCCCAGTTCCTTTCAACTTTGCTCGTAAAGACAATATTGCCCATCCACTTACAACCTTGATGCTTACTCAATCACAAATCCCATTAAACAAAAAGGACTTGAGGAAGTAAATTTGACAAGATTTGTCCATGGATACTTGTGGTTTTGACAACTGAATAGAGTTCACATTACTTGTTGGGTTTGTCAAAGAATATGTATGAACTTGAATCTTGGATATTGAATGGCAATGTGGTGTGATGGTGTTATATAAAAATAACTCACCGTTATGTATTTAGACATATGGTGCCAGTCCTGTATCAGGAGTACTTCAGACAATTTAAATACTGTTCAAGACAAGTTTAGGTAACCCAAAGGAAGTTTCGTAATCATATGTGTTTCTCCCTTTCCCTTTTATCCCGAGTTGAACCCTATGGTTGTCTCCTATTCCATTTCAATTATTTCCCTGTTTTTCTGGCTGTGAACCCTTCCTGTATGGATTTCATGACCTCATGGAAGAGTTCAGAATGGCCAGGATCAATAAATCTCTCTGCAGGGCTTGTTGAATGCGTGGCTTTGCTGACAGGCTGTAAGGTGTCAGCACAGAGGTTGCTTAGGCTTCTGGCAAAAGACCCTGTAGTGAGAGAACTGGGATGGCATTCAAATGGTCCTGGGAAGTAGGTTCCCACAAAAAAGAAATACAAAGCATTTCCCTAGCTTACATTACATCTATTCTTATTTGCAATTTACTTATTGACATGGACTTTTAACCTATACCTGGGAAAACTGGCTTTGTAAATAAAATTGGTGGGAACAGCACAGTTCAATTTGGAAAGCATTGACATTATAGCCCTCTCAGTAATATACATATTGTCATCTACCTGGACTTCTGTAAGGCCTTTGATATGGTCCCCTCAACATTCTTGCTGCTAAATTGGAGAGATATGGTTTTGTGGATGGACTGTTAGATGGATAAGAAATTGGCTGGATGGCTGAGTTCAAAAGTCACAGTCAACAGCTCAATATCCAAGCTGAAACCAGTAAAAAGTGGTGTCCCTCAGGGGTCCGTGCTGGGATCAATACTATTTCATATCTTCATCAATGACATAGACAGTGGGACTGAGTGCACCCTCAGCAAGTTTGTGGATGACGGCAAGCTGTGTGGTGCAGTTGACACACTGAAGGGAAGGGATGCCATCCAGAGGGTCCATGACAGGCTTGAGGAGTGGGCCTATGTGAACCTCATGAAGTCCAAAAGGGCCAAGTGCAAGGTCCTGCACCTGGGTCAGGGCAACCCCAATATCAATACAGATGACGGGATGAATGGATTGAAAGCAGCCCTGCAGAGAAGGACTTGGAGATACTGGTGGATGAAAAATTGGACATGAGCTGGCAATGTGGGCTTGTGGCCCAGAAAGCCAACTGTATCTTGGCCAGCAGGTCAAAGGAGAAGATTCTTCCCTTCTACTCTGCTCTCATGAGACCCTTGGAGTCTCACGAGTACCTGGAGTGCTGTGTTCAGCTCTGGCATTCCCAGCAAGAAAGACGTGGGCCTGTGAGAGCAGGTCCAGAGGATGAACATGAAAATGGTCAGGGGGCTGGAACACCTCTCCTATGAAGAAAGGTTAGGAGAGTTAGGGTTGTTCAGTCTAGAGAAGAAAAGGCTCCTAGGAGATCTTATTGCAGCCTTTCAATTTAGAAAGGGGGCTTATAAGAAAGACGGAGAGAGACTTTTTACCAAGGCCTGTAGTGACTGGACAAGGGGCAACATTTTTTAACTGAAAGAGGGTAGATTTAGATTAAAGGAAAAAAAAAATTATAATGAGGATAGTGAGACACTGGAACAAGTTGCGCAGAGAAGCTGTGGATGTCCCATCCCTGGAAGTGTTCAAGGCCAGGTTGGATGGGGCTTTGAGCAACGTGGTCTAGTGAAAGATGTCCCTGCCCATGGCAGGGGAGCTGAACTAGAGGATCTTTAAAGATCCCTTCCAATCCAAACTGTTCTATGATTCTATGATAATAACATTACTGTTAGGTTATTATAAGGTTTCAGATGGTTTAAGAGGCTTGTCTCTCTTTCTGTGGTGGTTGTTGTTCCCCCCCCCCCCCCCCCCCCGCCCTGTACCTGAGTTAGCCCTTATTGCATATCTATTTGCTTTGTGAACAGGAGAACAAAAAAATGATGCTCTGATTGAAAACTCTAAGTACTTTTATCACTCACCGGGTAAGCAAAAATAAATAATAAAAAAGCAATATTTTTTTCAAAGATAGAATGAAGAGAAAAACACAGCAATGAACCAACCACAAATTCCTGGTGATTGCTGCATTCAGCTCATATTATTAAGGGAGATCGAGTACTTTTCATACTGTCCCACCTAGTCTAGCTCATAGGCCTATAGAGTGCATCAAAAGGCAAATAACAGCAATGTAGCCTTGAGTGGAGACAGAACCTGAATGATTTTGTCTCAAAAAACTCTGTTGTTGTTTTTTTTTACTATATTTTTTACCTTTTATCATACTATTTTTTCATTCAGCTGGCTGGTTTTTTTTTCCCCGTTAACAGATTCTTACGAAGGTTGGAACTGGGCTACGAAGTACAACAAAGATTGGTGTTGTAGACTGTGCCACCAATCTCAGATAGCCCATTTCATTTCCTTTGCATGTATTTCTTTTTCTAGATATCGATCATTTAGATGGTAATGAATTTAAAAGAACGAATTTTTCTCCTTATTCATACACAGCTCCTGATGTGTTCTCAGTTGGAGAGCTAAAGACCAACCATAAGTTCAAGTACAGTATCAAGTATCAATAGTGCTAAGATTATGCATAGCTCGCTTGCATCTGAGAAGTTACTGTGATAAATTTCAAGGTCCCTGGGGAAAACAGTGCATATCTCCATCTACATATATTATTTTGAGCATGACATCTACCCTGAGAAGCACATATTTATCTCTAAATGACTCCCCTTTACTTACAGATCTGAAAAGGAATACAAAATGGATGTAATTTTTTTGTCTGAACATTATTTTTAAGTTGAACAAAGTGATCTTTTCATCATACAAATTAGCACTGCAGAGTGCTGTTTTTTTAAATTGGTAATGTCCGTGATGAAAACCACTAACTCATGTACTTGGATAATGTGAAAAAAATTCATGTCTTTTTGATCTGAGTAAAAAGTTCTTAAAATTGCATAAAACTGTAATATGGTCTTCTGAAAATAAACAAATAAGCACATTTCTTGCTGCAGTGCTAAGGAAAAAAAGAAATTGAAGGAGCAAACAGAAACTAGGACTCTAGAGCAAGAGGAAAACTGCAGAGCACTTCACCTTTGCTTGTTGAGTTGCTTTTTAGTGTTTTGGGGAAGATTTTTGAGCATTACATCTGAGCTTTTGTGAAATAATTACACTGATGGTTCTGGTTTCTAATGTACAGTACATAAATCTGCAAAAGCTATTGGGCAATTTCTGTTGAGTCTTTCACCTCAGATCAGCAGCCCTCAGATCATTAATCATGCATTATAAGCTTTAATAGACTAAGCATTTTAAAGACATCTGCTGAGTCTCAAAGGATAAAGTGCAGACCTTGCATTTCAAAGATTTCTATATTAGAGCAGTAATAATGTTGGGAGAAAAAAAGACCCAACAAAAAAGCTTTGCCTCTCCCTCTGGTTCCAGAGAGACCTGCCATGCTGCAAGAGAGGATGATCATGCAAGTTATTTATAATTGAAGACTGAGGAAGTTAAGCTTACCATGTATTAACATGTCTTCTTAGATATGGTGATTGTCACTATCAATACTTGCCCAAGCAGTGAGCGAATAAAGAAAGATCTGTTTTGCATGAATTGAATATGTCAATAAAACACAGTTTTGTCCTGAACATGTCACGCATGCCTGAAAGGCACTCTAGGTAACTGGCCTTTTGCTTATTTAGTTTGTCTGATTCAGTCACTCAAACATATAGTTTGGTGAAGGCTGTTGTTGCCTGTCTTGGCACAAAAGAGATAAAATTAGTTAGATTTTTCTCACATTTTAAGGAGGTACTATGCCAGATTTGGAAGCTAATTCTGAGTTACGTTAGTGAGTCATAAATATTGGTCTGTAAACACACTTTTGCACTTGTTACCTGTTCATTTGTAGTTATTTTTTCCACCAGATACTTCACTGTGGGGTAGCAGCTTCTCAGATTGTACAAGGAAACACTCTCAGAGTGGAAAGGGAGCACAGAGGTGGAAAGGGAGCGTGAGGGCATGCAGGGTCTTGGTTATGGCTACACGTTTGTTTCCAAAGAGACAGCAATGGGGAAGGCAGCCTACAGAGTCATGGGATGCTTTTGCCAGTGTCGTGTTATGGATGAACCCTCCCTGACAGCAACAGTGCTTGAGCTAAACACTTGTCCTCTGACTCCCATATTTACTCCTTAGCATAGAAGGTGCAGTCAGGAAGTTCAGTACCTGATGTGTTCTGGTGCAGCTATATCTTAGCTGTTTGAAAGTGCTTTACCTAAAATGTGTGAAATCACAATGAATTCTGTCTTCTCTCACACTTTCTTAGGAAGCACCCCTATTACCAGGCTATGTAGCATGACTGCAATATGAGTTGTCTTTCCATTTTCTAAAAATAGCAAAGCAGCAGCTGAAAGCTGGGTGTCCTTGCTATTAAGTTGAGGAGTCACTTTCCTTCTGTCCAAGTGATATTTAAGAGGGTCATCAAGGGTGGAGGCAGCTGGAGAGCCACCTTGGAAAAACCTCCAGCCTGGGGTAATGGGCTGAGATGTCCACCCACGATGTGGGAGACACACTGGTAAATCTGCTGTCTTGTGATGCAGGGCAGTGACTGGTGGTATAAACTTTTCCCACGCTGATTTGAAACTGGTAGGGCTAGGTACTCAGCCCCCAAAGTCCTTGTTACTGGAGCAGTCCCATGTCTATGATGTGATTCTTTACTGGTGGAAAGCAGAGAAGAAAGGCTCTGTAGCGTGGTGGGGTAGGTGCACTGGTGTGACATGTCACTTGTGCCCTCAGGCAGGAGGGGCTTGGACCTGGTACTCCCATGTGAGTGCTCTAGTACATGGGCATGGGGGAAAACATCAGCTGCAGCATTGCTGCTCATTTCCTATGTTTTTCTTACAGTACTTGAACAAAATGTCTCATGCTGAGTCAAATTTTTCATATGAGATGATTTTTCTTCCTGGCTTTTTGTATTGGTTAGGAAAAAAGGTAATAAAATAAATAATAAAAAAAAAAAATTGCACATAATCCAGAATGATTTCCCCTTTCCTCCCCTCCCTGCATTTCTCAGTTTGGTATTGAAGACATCGATTACTCTTCCAGCCCTTTGAGGCCTGGACTAAAGCCAAGAAAATGAACTAGAAGGTAAACAGAGGCAAAGAAAAATAGAGATATACGATCAGGGACACAAAGCAGGTTCCTGGCAGAATGTGGAAGTGAGTTCTCTCACTTTCTGCAGAATCCAAGCTTTCCTTAAAAGGGAAACTGAAGGAAATAGGTCAACTCAAATAACATTAAATCATGCTGTATGAAAATGTATCCCTCTCATCTCTAAGCTGTGAGCTGACACATAGTTTTTAAACCTAATTTTACTGATGAGTATCTGTGATGTGCAAGGAGGGTCTCTGGGATCTGAACAGTGTTCCTTGCTTGGTGGGACAGTTTTTCTGACAGCTTTCTCACCATATCTGCTCTCAGCTGTTCTGTTTCTTTTTTTTTTCTTTTAAAGGAAACTTGAGTCATTGCCACTTTTTATCCTCTCTTCACTGCTTTCATGGGATCTTCCTTCTCTTCCTGCTTTTTTGCCTCTTTCCATTTTATGAGAATTTTAATTCTCCTCTTCATATAGTTCCAACACTTTCTCACCTTCTCTCTCCCAAGTAAAGAAAATGAAACCCTTATGCTATAACATTCTAAAATGAAACTCAAGTGTAACACTCCTGTTTCAAACACTCCTGGAGACAGAGGAAGGCAGCTTTATTTATTTATTTATTTATTTATTTCCATAGGTGGTTTACAGTCCTGCTCTTGAGTTCAGAGCTCTGACATCATGCAGGGAACCCTAGAAAAATATTCCTTTCAAATCCTTTGCTAAATATTTAATAAACAGCAAATGCATTTCCTAATGGACTTTGTGCAACAGCATCTTTTACGGGAGGAGCCCTGGGGAAGCTGGTAGAGGTCAGGCTGACTGACAGAGAGGTGAGAGGGAATTGAATTTGTTCTTAGAGAAATGATCAAGAAATGGAGCTGTAAGATGGAAGGAAATGCTAATATTTACATTCTGAAACTAGTCTGTAGATAGATATGTTATAGACTCTCAAAACAAAAACTGGTTTCAGTGCAGGCAGCAAAATTGCTCCAGGTGAAAAGTGAGTTTTTCCATTTCTCCTGGGCTACTTGTCAATCAAAGAGTGCTATTAACAAAGTAATAGAAAATGGAAAATGGCACTGAACATTCCTAGAAATCTGAAATTGAGATGCCTGTTTAAAGCTAAATCTAAGATCTACAGTAATATAATATCACCTGTTACTAATTATCGTGCTGTTAAGCTCTCAGCATTAGTTTAGTTTACATTATACCAGTATTGCCACACCTGCTAATGACAAATAACTTTTATCTAAAAATTTATGCAGCTGAGAAATCCAGGTCCGATTTGAATTTCCCCAAATGCCATGATCTGGAGGAGGGCCTTGAACAGAAGAAGACCCTTAATTTCTCCAAGGTTTAGCACAAGGGAGCCGAGTCTGTATTTCCTCTCTGTTGTGCTTCCTGGAAGCAGCTTGTGTGTTTGGCTGTTTCTTGCATGTTCCCATAGTCCTCAGCTTCTTTCGCCCCCGTCTCCCACTCCCTGCACCTTGCCGTTGCTGGGCTCCCAGCCAAGTACCCTGCTCCCTCATGCACTGTAGCAGGAGTGTGGGCTGCTGCTGGCGTTGGAGAAGAGGCAAGCAGGAGGGATGCAAAAGGGACCAGCACAGTGTGTGAAGACCCTTCATCTCCTTGACAAATTGGACCTGGAGTCCCTGGCTGGGGAACATGGGTGGGTCTGAAAGAGGAATAATTAGCGATAAACATCCCACACTGCCCTCTGTCCCCAGAGGGAAAGGTGCCCTCAGAGTGTGGACAAAAGCACTGTGATAGTGCCAGTACCCACAAGCGTAAAACTGGTTTAAGTCCATCAGTCACTCTTTGATGTAGTTTAGTAAGTCTGATGGTGAGCTACAGTCAGCAAAAAAATAAACAGTAAAGAGAAGTGGTAGCAGTAACGACAGAATTTGATCTGCCTCTGCAAAATAATACTGACATAGATGGTGGCGATTTTTCCAGGTGAAATTATAGAAAATATGGTTTGGATCTCAGGAGTGAGGAACCCTGCAATTCTTTCAGGCTCACGGGAGGTTTTATTGCCCTACTCTGAGAGCACCTTTAAAACGTTATGCCGAGTCTCCCTCGTTGCACGGAGACCGGTTTGACATCTGCGCTACAAAACCTGCCGTTCCGCTTCTGTTTCTGTAGCAGCAGGTAGCGAGGTACACTGACGTCCGTACGGCTAAAGTTTCCTTAAACGCGAAGCGCACTGACCGTTTTTGTTACGAGACGGCTGAGCGCTGGAATAGGTTTCCTTCCGCCGCACGGGTTACCGGGGCGCTCCCCAGCTACTGCTCCGCGGTAAGTGTGCCGCAGTGCCCGTCCCGACACGCGTGCCCAGAGGGCGCTGGTACGCGGCGACCGGCCGCGGCGCGGGGCGGCGGGCACCAGGTGGCACTGGCGGAGCGCGCAAAGCCCCGGCCGCGGCCGCCGGGGAGGGGGGTGCGGGACTCCCCCCGGCGGCACCCGGCTTAACCGCTCGAGCACAGCCGCCCTTCCTGGAAACTCGGTTAGGGGTGGGACAAAACACGCCCTACTGATCCTCGCTGTCGGCATTTGCACCGTAAAATACGCCCACGAACCTTCTCTACTCCCGTAACAGCTACGCCACGCACCTCATTCTCCGGTATCCTACATAGATTAACAAGTCAGAGCTACGCCTGCTTTTTCTATGCCTTCCCCGCTAGCAAACAATGGAGTGGAAAAATAATTAGAGCGGAATTGTGTTTCAGAGGCATCCAGCTTGCCCAACCACCTTCCCCTCATCCTTGAAAAAAAACCCCCAAATCCCAAAACTCACAAGCTGGGGAGGAATGCTACACCTCCGGCTTGTTTTGAGAAATACATTCTGGAAAGGAAAAGTTAAGGGACACAGCATTTTCCTCAATTGCCACATAATCCTTCGTCATTCACAGTCTTTCTTAATCCACCTTAATCACCTCCTTAGCTTGGATTTTTTTTTTTTTTTCGTCCTGAGCTGAAATAAGTTGTTGGATATACACAGACAATTTTATGTACTGTTTTGCCAATGTTAGTAAAGATTTTAAAAGGAGTATAGTCCCAATGTACATTCTGCTATGTCAGACTTTTCTAAGCTTTCTCACAGTGTGTTGGTGGCCTAAAGAATATATTTACGAAAAAAATAGACTTTGACTGGTACAATTAAATGTGCACTAATGCGTACCTTTAAATGTGTGCTAAGGCTTTTTATCAATGATTTGTACAACTAACCCCAGTGACTACAGTTTGTAGTAGTTAATATTTCCAGGTTATTCACTGTTAGGTTTGGGAAGAGATTTTCCTAGGCAGTAAAAATATCATCTCTCTATTACAGTCTCTCAGGTACAATTTTTGAACCAGTATAACAAGGGGATGGCTGGGAGTGTCACAAGCCCTTCTGCTTCTTCACCTTTGAGTTCCTGCCGTGGCAGGACAGTGGGGCCAGCAGCAGCATGATGCTTGCTCCTGCCAGTCTGGGCGCTGGGCTGGGGCAACAGCTCAGCTCCGTAGCTGCAGTGTCGGGCACACACCTGCTCATGTCCCACCCTTTGGTCTCTACCACTGACCATATTTCTAGCCAGATGTTGGTAATAGCTACCAATCTGATCAGTCCATGGAGGGACACAGTACACCTGTCCATCAGTTTCAGGTAGTGGTGTCTTGTCCACCATTGATGCACGGTCTGTGCCAAGGCTTATCATGCCCTGTTCTTGTCTGCATTGTCAAGTTTGCCGTGGCTCACCGTGCTCAACTCTGTTGCCGTCATGCTCCACCCATGACCAAGGCAAGTCTATGATGGTCCCATGTCACCAGGCCAATGAAGCAGAGTAGGTTTGAAGCAGTAAGTCACATCATATCTGAGGTTAGAAAACATGTTCTAACATTGAAGCACTTCAGGTATATCAATAATATTTATTTTTTGGAGCTTTTTTTAATGTACTTTTTCTGTGCTGATGGATGGACTATGACTTATCATGTATGTGGAAAGGAGGGGAAGATGCATTACTTTAGAGTAGTTTAACAGGGGAACCTTTATTGTAAGAGTGAAAGAGTGAAGGTTAGCTTACCCATTCATACTAGGATGTCAGCTAGCCTGGGGAGAAGGAGTAAGCAACAGGGCAGCACTGAAAAAAAATCAGTCTTAATATGAATGTAAAACTTAAATTATAGCTCATGTTATTCCTTTTCTTCTCCTTTTGCCTTTTTTCTTCAAGTTTTTGAGAAGGCAACATTTAAGTGTTTTTGCTGAACGTATCACTTGGCTCTTCAGCTCCACTCCTCAATTCTTTCTCACAACATATTTGCATTCTTGGCCCATGCTCATTACATTAAACCTCAACAGTCATAAAGATCTCATTCAACAGGTATGGTATGAACTTGGGACTTCATTTATGAATTTGTTAATTCTAATACATGGAAAATATTACATGTTAAGGTTTCTTGATATTGTTTTGATATTCAGGAGAATGAAGAGGTTGTACTCCTGGCTGTTTCATAACATAGTTCGGATAGGATATGACATTTTTTTCATCACGGCCGCATGCAGGCAGTGGCATTGAATCCCCAGATTGCTAACTTAAATCTGAAAGTTGTGGAGATTAACGTGGATGTTGTTTGATTATATTCTTCAAGACTGGATTATCTATTAGGATTTTGCTTTCAAATGTTCAGTGTGCTATATTTTGTTTATATGAAGAAATGGTAATCAAACATTTGTGTGTCTAGAAAACATATTTGTTGCTGGGAAATACCTAATTTACTGGCAGAGGGGAGGCAGACATTTGTCTGGTTTCATGGTTGCATTATCATAATCTCTGAATGTATTTGAGGCAGTCAAGCTTAAATTTGGATCAGGAATTGAAACACCCTAAGCAGTTTTGTCATGTCCTTAGGAAGACAATAGCATGTTCTGTGACATTACATCCTCACTGCCATGGTTTAACCCCAGCCAGCAACTAAGCACCACGCAGCCGCTCACTCCCTCCCCCCGCCCCCAGTGGGATGGGGTAGAAAATCGGGAAAAGAAGCAAAACCCGTGGGTTGAGATAAGAACGGTTTAATAGAACAGAAAAGAAGAAACTAATAATGATAATGATAACACTAATAAAATGACAACAGCAACAATGAAAGGATTGGAATGTACAAATGATGCGCAGCACAATTGCTCACGACCCGCCAATCGACACCCAGCCAGTCCCCGAGCAGCGATCCCCCATCCCCACTCCCCCCAGTTTCTATACTAGATGTGATGTCCCATGGTATGGAATACCCTGTTGGCCAGTTTGGGTCAGGTGCCCTGGCTCTGTCCTGTGCCAACTTCTTGTGCCCCTCCAGCTTTCTCGTTGGCTGGGCATGAGAAGCTGAAAAATCCTTGACTTTAGACTAAACACTACTTAGCAACAACTGAAAACATCAGTGTTATCAACATTCTTCACATACTGAACTCAAAACATAGCACCGTACCAGCTACTAGGAGGACAATTAATTCTATCCCAGCTGAAACCAGGACACTCACATACTGGTGAGAGGATGTGGCTTGCTCTGAGTAATTTAGGAGAGAACGGAATTTCATTTTCAAGAAAACTGGGAAGAAGAGTTACTCATGCAGAGCAGGGAAGACTACTTCAGTTTCTGCTTCCTCAGGGGTTTTCCAGTGGAACATCTCCTGATCTACTGAATCTAGACATGTTTTATGAAATACACAAGCATCATGAATGAAGTAACATAAAAACTGAGGTTAGGTCCATTTATGACTCAATAACAGTTCAACCTAGAATAGCAAAATGCTCGGCATAGGAGACTGTGGTATTTACCTAGTCTTGTAGAAACACCCTACTGGAATAGAAGGCTCACTCTGCTTCACCTCTAGTGGGTGCTTATAGATCACATGCTGAAAACACATGGTAACACCAGGGCACCTTCTTCCTTTGTGTGGGCTTGAGGTACCTTTGGTGGTGCAGACTTCCTTGGGCTACATCTGACCCCTGAAGTGGATTAGAGGGCAGACAGAGGTTATGCTGTCCAGGGGCAGACATTCTGAGCAACTGATTTCCCACTGTTTGTTAGAAATTTTGAAAATTACAAATGATAAACCAGAAAACATTCCTGTTCAGTCAAAAATCCTTAGCTGTAAACATTTGCCTTCATAAGGTCATTATAAAATTTGGTTTCCACGTGAACCTGTTCTCTCAATGTATCAAAACAATCCTTACTCCATTTCTTTGTGCCTTTTTTCCTCTCCCTGGTTCCCTCACTCCTTTCATTCAGCATTCTACTGAACAACTCCTTCTAACTCAATCACCATCATTCTGACTTATTTATGATTTCTCCTCTGGCCCAAAGCCCTTGTGCTTCTTATTCCTTTTACTTTCCAGTACTCAGACCCAGTCCTCCTTTGCCTTTGCTCCTACTCTCCTCCTGCCATCCTTTGCTCGTAATTAAAGGCCCACTGAGAGATGTTGTGGATTCAGCTGTCCTGAGTGTGCCATTCTTTTTTCTTTATTCAGCTATGGATTGATGGTTACTAAAGATTCTGAATGTCTATGAAGAGTAAGTACTAATAAAGAGCATGTAGTGGGAAAAAAACCCAAAAAACTTCCACTTAACTCCCTAAAAAACTTTTTTTCTTTCGCTGTACTGGGGCTTAAGTGATATTTTGTAAAGAAAAGGGGTTTTTTTAATTAAATAATTTTTTCAAAAAAATACTTCTGATTCCTGACAATATTCAATGTAAATAAACTAACTAGCTGTTGTGGTTTAAAGCCAGCTGGTAACGAAGCACCATGCAGCCACTCACTCACTCCTCCCCCCCAGCTATGGTGGGATGAGGAGAAAATAGTCAGAAAGGCTTGTGGGTCAAGACAAGGACAGAGAGGGATCACTCACCACTTATGGTCACAGGCAAAAGACAGGCTCAACTTGGGGAAGAAACTAAATCAATTTAATTGACTACAAATCAAATCAAAACAAGGATACTGAGAAGTAAACCCAAACCTTAGAACACCTTCCCCCCACCCCTCCCTCTTTCCTGGCTCAGCTCCACTCCCGGTTCTCCCTGCCTCCTCCCCCTGGTGGCACAGGGGAAGGGAGTTGGGTTCAACTCCCCACACCTTGTCTCTGCCGCTCCTTCCTCCTCAGGGGGAGGACTCCTCACTCGTCCCCTGCTCCAGCGTGGGGTGCCTCCCACAGCAGACAGTCCTCCACGAACTTCTCTGGCATGGGTGCTTCCCGCGGACTGCAGTCCTTCACAAGCTGCGTCAGCGTGGGTCCTTCCGTGGGCTGCAGTCCTTCAGGCATGACTGCTCCAGTGCAGGCTTTCCCATGGAGTCATGGCCATCTTTGGGGGCATCCCCCTGCTCCGGCATGGGGTATTCCACGGGCTGCAGGTGGGCATCTGATCCCCTGCTCACCTCCATGGGCTGGAGGGGGACAGCCTGCTATCTCACCACGGGCTGCAGGGGCATCCCCTCCTCTGGCACACCTCCTCACCTGCCTTCTTCACTGACCTCGGTATATGCATAGGGGTTTCTCTCACATTTCAATCCCACTACTCACTACCGGTTCCCCTTCTTAAATCTGTTCTCCCAGAGGTGCTACCACTGTCACTGATTGCGTTGGCCTGGGCCAGAGGTGGGTCCGACTTGGAGCCAGGGAAGCTTGTAGCAGCTTCTCACAGGAGCCACCCCTGCGACCCCTCCGCCGCTACCAAAAAACCCCACCACACAAACCCATAACACTAGATTATTCTATGCATTGATTTTTTTATGAAGTTACACATAAGAGAAAATTAATAGTGAACTTTCAGTTTAGGAGAGCATAACTGTATGACTTCTGGAGACCTAGAGCAGAGGCCAGCGCTATGTAAGGTTCCACAAAGGGTTAGGTTGCAGCAGCCTGATCCAGTATATTGAAATGCTCAGATAAGTCCTTTACAGGTGCCTTGAGACTGCCTTGGTCATGAGCGATGCAAAGTATGTTTGACTGTGATGAAATACGGGCTGGGACTTGGGGAGAGAAGAAGGAAAGAATGTGACGTAGGCATAATTAAGTCATTCCACAGTAAGATAGGTTTTGACAATATTTGGCCAGATGACTTGTTCTTAGCAGTGATACTTGGAATTGAGTGTTTCTGAATGCAGTCTTCTCCCATAATTCATCTGGGCCATTATGTAATGCCAGTCAAGGGATTAGGAGTCTTGGGAAGGAATTCTAATTGAATCTATGCTTACAAAGAGCATGTGCATTTCTGCTGCTGAACAGGTGAATGTAAATCTTCCAATAAGCCCGTCAGAGGAATGTGGGCATACATACATCACACCGGTGTTGACACACCTTATTTATGAAGTCCCACTTTTGTATCACTGTCCAGTTTTCTTCTCCGTGTATGTCCTTGTTGTGGTTTAACCCCAGCCAGCAACTAAGCACCACGCAGCCGCTCACTCACTTCCCCCTCACCAGCAGGATGGGGAGGAGAACCGAAAATAAGAAGTAAAACTTGTGGGTTGAGGTAGGAACGGTTTGATAACTGAAGCAAAATATAATATATCAATAACAATAATAATAACAAATATAATAAGGATAATAATTGTTATGAAAAAGAATATAACAACAACAAAACAAAAAGAAAAAAAAGAGAAAAAAATAAACCCCAATAAAAGACAAGTGATGCACAATGCAGTTGCTCATCACCCACTGACTGGTGCCGTAGCAGCAATCTACCCCTCCCGGCTGACTCCCCCCAGTTTATATACTGTGCATGACATCCTATGGTATGGAATATCCCTTTGGCTAGTTTGGGTCAGCTGTCCTGGCCGTGCTCCCTCTCAGCTTCTTGTGCACCTGCTTGCTGGCAGAGCATGGGAAACTGAAAAATCCTTGACTTAGGATAAGCGCTACTTAGCAACAAGTAAAACATCAGTGTGCTATCAACATTATTCTCACACTAAATCCAAAACACAATGTACCAGCTACTACAAAGAAAATTAACCCTATCCCGGCTGAAACCAGGACAGTCCTATGCCGTGGAAATATTTTTAGAAAATGGAAGTAAAACTTTGCTGTGCTTTACAGGTTGACAACCACATTTGCAGAAGAGATGGAAGCGGGTGCAAGCAGGTTCTGTATAATCTATATAATTATAAAATTCTGTATAATTTGTGTATGTTGGGATGAGTGTTGAAGAAAGCTGTAGTTCTGACTGTTAGTTTGCTCTCCATCCTGGAGAACACAGCGTGGTTGCAGAACTGTCTTCTACTCTGCCCATGCATTGGGACTATTTAATTCCTGATGCCACCTTCCAAGATAGACTCTACACAGGGATTTGTGGGGTAATGAATGTGCTTAGATATTTAGCTGTGTCTGACATTGTCTTATTTTTTGTGCTTCATAACTGTGTAATTTCAACTCTTAAATAAAATCTTAGTGGAATCATTGAATGTGAACACATTTAAAGCCAATTTAAGGTTGTGAGGTCTATACTCAGCAAAGCTTGCTTTAAGCTAATTGTCTATGGTAGTGCCAGGGATAGAAAGCTGAATCAAGATGCCAAGTAATTCATTTTAATTTAGTTAATATTATAAAACAAGGGGAGACTATAAGGCTGCCAAGATGTAAAAGGGCCAAGAATCAAAACATATGCCTTTTCACATTTTTGGGGTGTCAGGGAAAGAAGTTGGTTTTCTTTTTCCTTTAAGTGAGATATAAATCTATGGAGGTGATAATTCAGTCATTTAAAAAATAAGGGCTTACCATATGAACTTTAGTCTACAATGGGCTTTGGGGAAGCCAAATAATTTAAGTTTTTCAGCAGTAAATAAAATGGAAGGAAATACTGTTTGCTTATGAAATGGCTTTTCTTCTGCAAAGATGACAAATAAGCATGTTGTTTGTGGAAACAAGCAACAGTTTCCAGTACAGTTACCGACGAGGAGAAATAAAAAAGAGCTTTCTAAAATTTCCTGGAATATGCACAGCACCTTATTTAGGCAAATTCCGGTTAGTCAGTCATGCCTTGACTGAATAAAGTATGAACAAAGGTATGCATCCCTTACCTGACGTAAGGAAAAAGGCATATATACCAGACAAGATTTATTCAGTTCCAGCTTCCACTTTTAATTAGCACATAACTATTTTTTTCCACAGTGGGATGTAATTTTTTTTTTTTTTGTGAGTCATTAGAGGATTCACTTTTTTGAAAACACTGTGTCTGTATCAAAGCTTAAAGACCATTATAACAGTTTCATAAGACTGAATTTAGAACTATTTAAGCTAATACAGATGTATAATAAAATTTTTGTGCCTTTTCTCAAAGGTGCACAAACCAATTTAAAGTATTATTATCAGCAAATCAACATCTATTTAGAATTTATCCTGACTACTGTGTTTTTCAGTCCTGATTAGAATGAAGAGTGCTACAGAATACAACTGAGCCATTGCAAATGTGTTGAAAAAACCAAAATTTGAGAGAACTATGTGATATGGCAACAATCTAATGCTTTGAATGTTTTGTCTTTCAGGTGAAATATCATGCTTCTATGTTTAAGATAAGGAAGCAAACAATTTTACAGGGCAAATTAATGACAACTTCGTATGACAGGGCAATGGTCATAGGCATTCATTTGCTCTTTGAAGTCATGCAAGCAGGTTTCTCAGTCCTCCTCAGGCTGACACAAATCTAGTTGTGAGATAAAGTTTTTGTATGAGTTTAAACAGTTGATTCATTAACCCAGTGAAAACTGTGATTTAAAAAAATTAATGAGTCTCTGAAATAGTCCTTATCCCTTACCAGAGCCACATCCTAAAGAAGAGGACAAAGTGGTTTTGTAGAAGTTAAAACATTTGGTTTTGAGGCACCCAGGATCATCATTTTCACATTGTGAAGTCCTTGTCTTCAGTCCCAGGTGTTTCAACCTACATTTGGGTAACAAATCCCAGCTGTTGCAGTGGTTGAGAAGGTGGGCCTACTTTGGGTTGTCAGCTCTCTCAGCTGGTTTGCAGCTCTTGCTGATTTAAGTGGCTTTGTCTTCAGGCTTAGAAACGTATTACAAAGAGTCAGATGAAGGACTAAGACTGTCATGGGCATAGACAAACTATGCATGCTGTAGTGTTATGTCTCTTTTGAACTCTGTTTCTTACTAGCTGCAGTATTTGTGCAAACCCTTCATCATGCAGGTTGCTGGCAACTCTGGAAAAAAAGAAAATTGTTTACTCCTTCTGAAGCTTTCCTAGTGACCTGAAAATTCACAAAATTTAAGTTAAGTATTTTACCAAAATGATATCCGAGTGTTTTCTGAGACCTTGTATTTGAAACTATTATATATGGGTATTTCAAAATGAACAGCTGTTTCAAATAATATCAAAAGATTTAAACTTGAAGATTTGATGGATGCAAATTGGTGAAAAACATCAATTAAAAGTTTTGGTTCCATTTAATCTCATTTATTTATTGTCTGGAACAGATTTAACCAAAAAATTCCTGTCAGCTTGAAATAACATTATCCCACTTTGGCAGCAGCTTTTTCCTATGCCAGAGCAAGAAACTAGACTTATAATTCAGTTTTTTGAGGGAAGAGAAATCAGTGAACTGAAGTCTGCATCTATTTCAGTTGTAACCTCTTTTATTTAACTGCATATTTCTTTCCTGCTATAGGATAATCAAACAGCATTTAGAGTGTTCCCGGTATCCTATACTTTCAGAAATCTCACCCAGATGCTGTTGCTTCTTGACTCGGAGTGAAGCTAAGAGCAAACTTCTTGTAGTTGTTCTTCTACTCTATTGCTATAAAACCATGCACCAAGAAAACCTACTGAAGCAGCACTGTCTTTGCTACAGTGAATACTTACAAATGAAAAAAAAAAAAATGGTTTTTTTACTTGTCATATTGTTATCTTTGTTGTTTTTTTCTGGCTGCTTACATTGCTATCCTCATATTCCGTTTATAATTAAGTTTTTAAACTTGAAATAGTGATTTCTGTAGGTGTAGAAATTACCCCATCTGATAATGCTAATAAGCTGGTGTTGCTTATAATGCTCATTTCATACTCATGCATCTTTATTGATAGACAAGCAATACTGCAATTTCTATGTATGGAAAAGTCTAAATCAGAACATTATTTTTTTTACAATGCAAATTTGCAGTCTTTTAACAATGGAGGACCATATTTTCCTCTAGTGCTGCGGGAATTTTCTTATGATGCAACAGGCTGTGGATTGGGATCTGAAAACTTGTGAAAGGAAGTATGTTGTATTTAAAGCCAAAATAATTTTTCATATTGAAAAATTTGCAGATAAACCTAGATACCCACACATACAAATTGTATATATCCATATAAATTACATCCACTAATTGATGCCATAGCAAAGTATCAGGAAATAAGTGAATTCTGGAAGTTTTTCCCCTTTTCTGTTTAAAAACCAAAAAACAAGACCCCCCCCCTCCCCCAGTTATTTACCACAGTTCTTAAGTACAAAATATTAATTCCCATTTATAGGAAACTACCTACTACAGCTTCCGAAAACCCCACAATGTTAATTTTCATTCTCCATAAAAACTCAAAGAGAATTCCCCGCCAGTTCCTTAAGAGAAGGCCAATCCCTTCCCAAATGGGATCACAAGAAAATTTCTTAAGACAAGTTTTTTTTCAGATGTGTTCTTTCCCAGGGAATTATATTGGTTTAAATACATGAAAGATTCCTTGGAAGTTTCCAAGTCTCTGCTAACACTATGAGTCAGATGTCTGCAGGTTGTGTTGTGCCAGATTTGACGTCAAACAATAATCCAATGGGGTTTTCCATTAGCCTTCATAATGGAGATTCAATAGGATCTTACTGTGTAAAATAACTGGATTTTTTCTGAATCACGAAGATTAGCATTAAAAATCTGATTTTGTTAAGTGGTTTGTTAAAACACATTTTTAAAGGCTCAGAAGGTTGCAAAAAAAGGGAAGATATTAAGCCTGAGTATACAGCAATATTAATTCTGAAGTGTTTCACAACTTAGTAAAATGTTACTGCAGCACAAAGTCACTGCTATGGTTAGTCTTTGTGGTGATGGCAAGCACCGATTACTCCTCTCTTTAAAACTGAGTACGTCTGCTCTCCAAGAGTGAGGCATGCTATTGCAAGTACGGTTGTTATTGCTGGTTGGAAATCTACTGAGGAAGCAAGGAAGCCTTGCCTCGTGGCTGGGTTTGGCATGTCCTCCCTGCAGTCGGGGGCATGAGGATCTCTACCACCTTGCCCATGGGTGGCCTGTTAACAAGTCTGCCCTAGGACCAGCATCCTTCGGTGACCTCTGCAGCAGTTATATGAAACTTATATTTTTGTCAGCTTTACTGAGTTGCTAAAAGATTCAGGGAGCTTCCAGCTCTTGAGGATTTTGGGGTTTGTTGTATTTATTTTTTCTTTAGATTTTTGTCCTATTTGGACTAAAACCAATTTCTCATTTTCCCACAGACTGGGAATCCAGCTTCTTTGGCTAGCCACAGTTGTTCTCTAACCTGTCTCCCACACTGCTGTACATTCTTGAGCAGAGCTGTTGTCTTCAGCTGAAAGTGAAGAAATGAAGGTGTAGACACATGAGTTTGGCTTTGGCACATTCCCCTTTTTGTGCATTCTTCAATAAATAATAATTCCAAATACATGCAATTAAGCTCATGCTTGCAAGGTTATTAAGTGACATCCCAGAAGTCTGTGCCAGCTTGCCCCTAACCTTTCTGCTCCATGTCCTGGGAGGGACTAGACTTTGAGGTTTCTGGCTACTAAGTTATGCAATCAGTAGGCTTCTTGGGGAAAGCGGAAAGCACATGACTTCTGTGCCTAAATAAGACTTCTCCAGAAGGGCTCGCTAGAGTATGAAGACAGACTTTGGCCTGTATTTAGGGAACATGTCAAATGGTCTCTAGCTGCGAAATGGCCACAGTAAGTCCAATGGGGTTTCATCTACTTATCCATACTAGGCTAAGACTGGCCAGTGTAGATGAGACCAAGGAAAGAAAGCATTATGAGGAGCTGAAAGACAGTGGTAGAGGAGCAGCTTAAGAAGAATACTGGAAGTCTGTAGTTGGGTGAAACGGTGAAAGCCCTAAGTCCATTATTCAAAGATCTTTTTAGGGCAGGCTTAGAAAATTGTTGAAAGAGGAGGAAGTGCAAGAGAGATCAAAAAGGTAGCTGAATAGTTGACAAGTGCTACATTTAGCCCAAACCTGTGGGAAACAACGGAGTAATGGGAGTATGGATTTTTAAGTCATGGTTAATATAATGTTATCCATAAAAAGTGGAGCTTGATTTTACATGAGAGGAGCAGATTTCTTCTCATTTGGGAGCCAGGGAAAATTCATAGTTGCTGCCTTTGCCACAGCGTTCTGAAAAATCATCTCAGTCAGCTTCTATTAAATGCTGCTGCCTGTTTTACAGGGACAAATCTGTAGTACATCTCAGTGACTGGCCTCTTATTTCTCCCCATCTATGGCACTCTGCCATGCCCAGACAGAAAAAGGAGTATTGCGTATGTTGTTAACAACTCTTTTTTTTCCAGATAAGAAGTCACCCAACTTTTTCCTGCATTCTTGGCAGCTGATAGTTGAGAATTTTTCATAAAAAGAAACTGAAAATGGTTCTGGGGATTACTGGGTGGAGAAATTGCCAATGTCTGCTTTAGCAACTCACCGTCTCCCTCCTTTTCTTGATAAGCCTCTCAATTATAAACAATATAAATAGATCCTTTGTCTCATAGCACCCACAGTTGCAAGATAAACACAGAGGAGCACAAAAGTGAGGTGAAGTCAGTGGGATTCTTCATGGCATGAATCATGTTGAATTTGGCTTGCTCCCAAACATACATAGAAGTCTGTCACCTGAGTGAGGTTAAATCATGCTGGAATATGCAGTAGCAAGAGAAGTAGTACAGAAGCAGTACGTTATATATAAAATGTATTTTCATGTGGTTATGGTTTGTTTTGGTGTGAATCAAATTGCCAATGATCCTATTAGGTAATCTGCTGGGGAACAGTGATATGTGGAACTGCTCTCTCCGGCCATGCTCCCACTTGAGGAATCACCAAGTGAAAGACGGGCATGGTGTGAATCGATGGGGCTGCTCAGAGAGTTATGGTCCTAGAAAGGAACAGTGTGGCCACTAGCAGGCAGGACAAGTACAGATCCGGTTTATGTGTGCATCAGTTGCCCAAAACCAACATTAGACACAGACACTGATAACATCTACATTTAAGAAAATGAGGACAGTCGCACTAGTCCAGGAGTACTGGTGTTCACCCAGCTCATTCTCCTGTGCTCTGCATGTCCCTGTGCATCTACTTCCCATTGCTCCACTATCAGAGTGTGTGGATAGATGACAGCTTTTATATGACTGGGGGACCAAGACATAGTACATGCCAGAACAGAAACAGTCTGTCACAGGGCTCTTATGTTCACTGGATTGCCTGTTATAACTCAGCCTTGGTTCCCCCTGCAAAATGCAGGTTGACAGAACAGCTCTGCTTCAGAGGGTTACATGAGGATAAATGCATTTAAGATTTATGAACCACACAGATGACATAGTATGGAAAGCCATGCAGTTGACATTGTTAAGCTCAAAGCAAAAATTCTTTAGGAAAATGGCCTTTTATACATACTCAAACATGCACACACACACATACATTTGCATATACATATATACTTTTATATAAGTTTAACATAAGGAGGACCAAAGAGAAGAAAAGTAGTAATTTACTAGTAGCAGGCATGATACTAAATGGGCATTAAAATCCCATAGATTCTGTTGGCTTTATACACTGAAAGACTTCAGAAGATGGTTCTGACATAATAAAATCTATGTCAGAAAGCACTGAACAAAATTGCATAGATTATCCCCTTGGATCCTAAATGTATCAGAAAATTTAGCTTGCAGAGTTGTACGTTCTGTTCCAGTTTTATGATAAGACATAATACTTAAGTAGAAAGATAGTGTCCATGGAAACATCTATAGTTACTGCCTCTTCTGTCATGTTTTGAACCCATGTTTTAATTATGTAACAGTATGCTCCTCTAGCTGGTACAAGAAAAGTTTTAGGAAATAGAAAAACTACATATTGTAGTTCCTCTATGCTATTTCCACATCTTAAATGCTGTTCTTGTAGAAAAGGGAAGAAAATGGAAGTTCTACTACATTCCCGGGATTATATAAATTGTTCCCATGTACTTAGTCTTGCCTTTTTTATTGAGAGAAAGGAAATGGGCACACAGCATGGCTGCATGAGTCACAAACATCTGTCTTTGAGTGTGTCCTATTTGATTAATAGAAGTTTACAGTCATTTAGTCCTGTCTTCATACTAGGGCCCCCAAACAGCATGAGTAATTTTGTTCTTCATAGGTTGTCTAGAGGTGACAAATTTTCCACAGTTCTGCTGTATTTGAAAGTGTTTATCTTTCAAGCATGAAATCCAGAATGTGATTTTTTTTTTTTTTTTTTTTTGGCTTACTGATATAATTAAAGTCTGCCTTTTGCTGATGGTAAATGCAGTCTTAAAAAACCCTATGAGGATAATAGAAATAGAAGCAAGAGAGAGAAGTTCTGTCTTTAGCTTGACACTTTTTCCACTTTTTGGTTTAGTCATAAATTCTGGAAAAAAAATTGCAGCTCTTCCCTATTTGGATGACTGGAAATCAGTAGCAGACACCTTTAGTTCTTCTGTGTTCCGGGTAATAGAACTTTTCAAAGAATGGCTTCACTTGGTTGAAAACCACAGATTGTTCCTGATGTGCCAGACTATAAGTGTCAAGCCTGGGCAGGGTGGTGATTGCTCTGTTGTGTCCTTCTGCAGTCATCAGTGTAAAATGACTAAGGGTGCTTTTGGCTCTTGTCATAGTTTTGATCAGCTAAAGAGTTTTATAGGTTTATTTTGCCTTTTTGAATCATATCCATCTAGTATAGCACAGACAAGGTTCAGTTTACTGCTGAAAGCCTCTCCATCATTTTATTCCCTGAATTTACCTCCTTTTGCCTGCTGTGCTCTGTGGCCAGCACACACTGATTGCTAGTAAAATGTTGCTATCTGGGTAGAAGCTCTTCTTCCCTGAGAGCAACATCTAATTATCTGTAAAGCAACTCTTATTCTATTTATGTTTCTGGTGCAGTGTGGAGGTGAAAATAAAATAGAGGCCAGAAGCTGGTCTTTTTGGTAGGGGAAGAAGTACTTCATATTCCTTGCTTCATAGAGTAAGTCCCAGAGAGAGAGCAGAAAGCACCGCAGGAATGTGAAGAGCAGATGTCTATCACAGAGCAGTCCCTACACAACCTTCTTTTTTTTTTTTTTTGAAAGAGACAGTGGGATTGACGTTTGGAAGCTTAATTGTGTCCCTGAAAAGGCAACAGGTCTTGTGTGGCTTCTTGTAGAATAATGATTTCTCTGAATGAAATCTGAAAATGTGTCTTGTCTCACAGTCTGTAGCTGCTATTTTGTGAATTGTTTTCCCTCTATTAAGATGGGAAAAAAAATCTGACTGCCTATCTGCAAATCAAGGAGTTTTGAGTTTCTACGTCAATAATGTATATAAAAGGTCAAAGAAATTGCTTTACAGAATATTTCCAGAATGGGTAACTTAACACCACCAAATATCCTGTGTTCTCCTTTACTTGGAAGTAAGACAATTATAATACAAAGGCAAGTTTATTTGCACAGAGAAACCTGTTAATGACTGTCACCATTAGTCGCTTGATGTAGAGGGAGTTGGTGTGGGAAGAGAAACTAAATATAATGGGGAATGAGATGTTTCCAGCCATTTACACAGGTGGCCTAAGTCTTGAGTACTTGCAAATACAAGTTTCATTGCACTCTGTTTGTACTTAGTCTCAATTTTTACTTTTTGCTTCCCATACATTAGCACAACATGGCAAGGAAACACTTGTTTGAATCCACCTCTGTTTCAGTTATTCTAGGTCCTGACTAGTGAAAATCATACAGCCCTGTTTTCTATTAAGCTGTAGTGATTGGTACCATATGCAGCCTTGTCTACCTGACTTCTACTCAGTTTAGTTTTGTGAGAACTCTCTTACTGAGTTTTTCAAGATTTAAGAAAAAACCAACATAATTCCAGGCTCAAACAGGAATAGGAGGTAAAAGGAAAACACTTGGCAGTATGTTGGTGATGTGGATGACTGTGTCAACCTGTCAAACCCCTGAAACCAGGGCTAGACACATCATTTGAGGCTCATATGGTAGGGTAACAAGAGGAACCCAGGTGTGGACCTGCTGTACTTCAAGAGGTTTCTGTTCTGCAAAAATGCATGTGTGCACATGTACACACACACAGATGCGCACACACTGCCCCCGAATAAACATAAAATCAGAGCACCAATTATTTCCAGTTGCACTGTCAGGACTAATTAAAAATAATTTTGTTAATAGGCCTCTCAAAAAAAAAAAAAAAGGTTGGGAAATGCTAAGAAGTATCAGTTTCCTTTCCAAAGTGTAAAGTTCTTTTTCAGCAGTGTTCTGTCTATTACCAGGCAAAGGCTTAATCCATCAAATCTTCTCACTGGCCATTTGTAATTTGCTGAAAAATAAACATTTTGACTCTTAGGTAAGAGTAAATATTTAGCCACTGATCCAACAGTGTGACTATGATAATAACCAAGCAGTGAAATAAGCACGTGCTCCCAGAAAGTACTGTTTTAGCAAACACAAACCAATGGCTATTTGCTTGAGATAACACATGAGCCTCTAGTTTCTCCAGGCATCAAAACCAGAAAATAAAGACTGTTACTTTAGATACTTTTGTTGTGTTTCCTCCAAATTGTCAACGGGAAGTTCACTGGGCTCCTGAAGACCTATAATAGACATCCAGTCTGTTACCAGTGATGATATCCAAAGGGGAAATTGTGCCAAAATGGCTTGCCAGAAAGCAGTTTCTGTAAAACACTTGAAGGTGAAGGAAATTTTTCCCTTTCCCCTTTATGAAAAGATTGGTATTTATTTAATAACTTTCAATTTCTTTCAACTTCTCCTACTTTGTTTGATTTATTACAAAATTTACCAAAGCATAGTTCTGAAGCAACTGAATTGTCACGATTAGAAAAACAGGGTGGCAAAATGAATGAAAAAATATTTTTTTTACATCATTAATATTGAAAGAACAATTAAACTGGCAGCTGTGTCAAAACTATTTCTTAATTGGTCTACATTTACAAAAGAGCTGACTTTTGGCAGTGGGACGCATGAAATATATTTATATCCTCCTTTTTTCCCCAAATCTGAATTGGAAAATCTTGCATCAAGTGAAAGTACCATCTTCACTGGATGCATGTTCTCTTATATTTAGAGGCACAGAGTATGCTGAAAAACAGTTATTTTGACTCCATGTGGGTATCCAAAAAGCAGAACCTCAGATCTCACTGGCCCCTTCTGAAGGTATTGAAGGTCAGTGGTTTTAGAGAAATGTTACTTAAAATACAAAAAATGCAAAGCCTTTCAGTCTGAAAGTGGTTAGTTCCAATTTTTTTTTTGCTTTGTCAAATTAAATGGACACTTAGACTGACAGCTCTGTTGGCTGGACAAATCTCCCAGTACCTTTGGCAGATCCCGGACTTGGCTTTCTCTGTGCAGTGCCTTGTTGTTTCTCTCTCTGCTGCCAGGACACACACAGGCACTCACACGTTCTCTGCCTGGCCACTTCTCACTCGCCCTCCCTGCATGTCTCTTTCCCCCAGATGGCCTTTCTTCAGCACTCCTACCTTAAACTTGCTCCTCTTTTTCACCTCCTTCTGCCAGCAAGATGTATGTTTGACAGGCAGGTGCTCTCCCTCTCCCCTGAGAAGAAATAAAGTCTTGCTGCTTGGGTACCATAAAGGCCACAGCAAAGAGACTTAGCTAGCTGCTGATCCCCTTCTCGCCTCCCCCTTCTTGGCTGCACTGAGTGTCCTTACCTCTAGAGGTATTTGAAATGCATATCCTGTGAGAGATCTTTCGGGGGGGGGGGGGTGCCATTGGCAGGCCAGACACTAGCTGATATTTGCATTCAAAGTATGTTTATTATTAGACCAATAATAGGCTCTACAGACAGAAACATGCTAAAAATTCTTGTAGTCATATAGTCCTCTCCAAAGAGGTTGATATCTAGTCCACAGGATCAATGAGGGCGTAATTTATTCACAGTGTTTGCAGATACATTGTGCCAAGTCTACCCGTCTCCTGAGTGCCCTCTGTTATTATTTCCCTGGTATAGAAGATAAAAGACAAGGGTGTACAAGGAATGTACGGTTTTAAGAGGGTTCCTATCTCTTTATTGTCTGAATTCTGATTCTCTTGGTGTGTTTTGCTTCCTATAGACATCAGCGGCACTGCCCGAGACTGCAGATTTTCCACCTGACCCAGCAGCCCCGCTAGCATCGGGCGGTCCGGGTGGGCTGGCAGTCCTGGGCAGGCTGCTCTCGCTGAGGATTTGGGGGGGGGGGGAGGGCAGAGAGCAACTGCTCTGTGAGCCTAAGGATTTGGGTGAGCCGCTAAAAGAAATGGAAAGGATTGTATATGATATACCTACTGGGAGTTGCCTTGCCAGCCACATCACGAAAATGCCTGTCTCCCTCCTGCGGAAGGGGGTGACACTGGCTGTGCTGGAAACTGCATCCAATGTGGGAGTGGGCCAGAATTTTAAAGAGATTGTGTGAGAAGGCAGTCAACTGGAGAAAACAAAATGAGTCCGTGAACTTAAGATTTTTGTAAGATTTCTGACAACTGCCAGCCCAAGATTCAGCATACTTGAGTGCATGCTTGATTATGGAAATTATGTAGAGATAACAGAAAAATCAGAAAAAATGTCATTTGAAATTTCATATGAACTTAGATCTGCAAGTTAACAACTTTGTCATGGGACTGGATGTAAAGCTTTGAATTACATAATTATTTTTCATTTCTGTGGTCTGTGTTGATGGTCATGAACATTAATTATACACTTCTAATGAAAAAATACACATTTTTCCAGGGTGCTAGAGGAAAGGAAGTGGTATCTGATCATTAAATGTCTTACAGGAAAAACTGGCATATCCAATAGACTGCAAATATCCTAGTTATAAGGTTTCCAGTGGACTGGCTAGAAGAGTAAGTGGGTAAAATAAATAGGACAGTGTAAAGGAATCTAGTTTTTCCCTTCTCTGGCCAATATTCTTGAAGCAGTTTCCATTTCAGAGATGCAATCTCACGTGTAAAACTCTCACTTTAGAGGTACATTACTTGATGGTCTAGACAGACTATATCCTGTGTCTGTAACTGGAATCAAAGCCACATTTTTTGCTATTGTGTATTTGGACACCACAGACATGCAAATTAATTACACTGAGTGCACCATTTATTTTTAAAAATGAATTAATTTCTTATGTGAATGCAGTGGCTAATCGATTACTATGAAAATGAAGAGAAAAAAAAAAAGAAAAAATCTTTAGGAACATTACCTCTTGCCTGTGTGGTAACACAGAAACATAACTATAATCTGGTAAACCTTATTACTAGCACCTCAATTCCTTTTCATTGGAAATATTGGCTCTGATGTTGACTTACACTGTATATGTATGTGCATCATTCATTATTCTTTTTATGTGTCCAGGCAAGCTGTCAGCTTGCTTTGGGGTGCAATGCAGAAATCTTCATCTCTGAAACCAAAAGTGTATGGCAGTTAATACTAGACATAATACCCTTAAATGCATTAGCTCGTGTGGAGTACTCATACCAACTAATGTCTGCTTGTTTGAGGTTTTAAAAATCTCCCTGATGAAGAAAATGTTCAGTCTCCTGTAATTTTATATGAGAAAGAAATAAACAAAATGAAATTCTGGAAGTGGGAAATTTATGAATTACTTTTTTTTTTTTTTAATTTACAGTGTCTCTATGTTGTATCCCTGACTACAGTGCAACTTGCAGTGTGTAATGTATTGCCATTCTGGCTGTATTGACATCAATGTGAACATTATTATTCCTCTATTACTTTTTGGCTTTGCTTGACAGTTTTCATTTTCAAAAACAGCATTTTGTGTTTTGCTCATTCTTAAACAGTATACCAGTTCTGAACTCCCCTGCTGTTGAGAAATGAAATGAAATATTGTGCTCCCTGGCTTCCATTATCATGTTCTTAGTTACCCATTTGGAGAGAAATTTTTGATATGTGAGGGTAGCAATACAACAATCAGAACGTTTTAGAACGTTTCAGAACGTTACAGGTGGGTTATATTTGTGTTATTAAAAGCTATGCCCGAGTCCTCTTCTGGCTTTTGTCCTTGTAGAAAGACTGGCCCTCCTCTAGAGACCATTTTTGCTTGAGAGACTGGAAAGAGACTCATAAAAAAATTGTTCTGAGTTTGGAAAGTGAGCAGAAAAGGAGTGCTCATTAATTTCAATTGCCTGCATTTTGAAGGTAAGAATATAACTTCAAAAGGGTAACAGAGAATGGGAAATGGGGATTAAGAGAATATAGGCTAAAAGTATCTATATATGATACCTAAATAAAGCAGTAGATAATAATAAACTTATAAATGCTACTAAATGCTAAGGATAAGTCCTAGCACACATATAACTCACTGAGAGATTAGTAAATAGCTGGGTTGAAGAAGCTGCCAAAGAAAGACTTCTTATCCATGAAAAAAGTCACAATTTCCTACCAGAAAGTAACTGATATAATGCAGGGCATCTGAGTGTGAATGAACTATCACATGTATGCTTATAAGACACTATTTAAATAATTGTATCTAATGGAATTACTTATCCCTGTTAAAATACATGTAAAAGTATTAATGTCCTAGTATTTTTAGTAACATTAAAAGAATGAGCGGAAATCATTACTCCAGTTTGTAAATGTCACTGTAGTACAACACGGTGATTGCAATAGAGTGTTACTCTCTGGATGACCAGAAGGGAACAACTGTGGCATGTCTGAACGGAAATATTTTTATTTGAAACAGAAGTATGTCCATGTTTTGACTGAATTCCTGGGGCTTGGATTTTCAAATGGTATAACCAATCGTTCCTAAGAAAATCACTTTCCAGTTAATAAATACTGATATTTGCAGAAATGGGTAACGTGAATGATTCATCTGGGGATCCATGCAGAGGCAGCCAAAGTGCTACTGAAATCCCCTCTCCATTTCCGTGGCTGTAGCTTAAAAAATAACTCCAAGCCTCTATACATGCTAAGAGTCCTTTTCACCTTGTTGTGGATAAAACTACTGCACACTTCCTACTGCAAGCATTAATAACTCCTTGAGAAATAGACCTCTGCTTTAATGAAACAATGAAAAGTGTTAATGATCAAAAAACCAGATGTGTGGCATTTTGCTTCTTTGAAATACTACACAGGCTGTTCAGGAGAGTTAAGTTACTTGGAATTAACTTTGTGAAGTGCTCTTTTTGCTTCCTGACACCATGTATTTGCAAAAATAGTCCCTGTTCTCCTTTTTATTTACTTACTTCCGGTGTGTCTTTTCCCTGACTGTAACCAAAAGTTAGCACTTTAAAAAAAACATTGCATGACTCTCACTCTGCCTGGAACTTCAGGAAACTTCCAAGAAGATGCCTTATAGCTGGGAGATGGCATTTGTTTCTAGTTACAAGTAGCCTTAGAACTGATTTTCTGTGACAGTGGCGTTTCTTTATCTTACCTTCTGTCTGAAAGGGACCATTTACAGTTTCAAAATAGTTCCTGGAATAAAAAAATTTCATCACTGAACTCAAGAGTGGAACTCAGGCTAAATGCACCCTTGGTCCCCAGCAGAAAGACGGGAGAGGGAAAGTCTTGCCACAGTAGGAACAAGACAAAGTTTTAGTGGGCTGTTTTCCAGCTGCTTCCAGCTTCCTGGGGATGCATTGGATAGACAGGGTACAAGTATAAACCAGTGCTGGTTTGAGACTAATTTACACTTGATATCAGGGTGGCTTCTGGCTGGAAAGCCTCATTTCATTAATGCACCAGAACTGAGAAACAGATTCCCTCCTGCCATTAGGATTTCAGAGCAGCAATGCAAGCTGAGCATTTCCTTTGGAGGGGGTCAGTCCAAACCCACAGACTGAGAACGGGGAGGAGTTCTCATTTGTTCTGGAAGGAAAAAAACAATTGACAAGAAAACATAGGGCAATGTAGACTATAATGGTTCCAGATAGTCTTAACTTTATGATGTCTTGACCACTTCCACATTTTTACTTTTCTCCAAGATAACAGACTGACAGAATTCCCAGTTCTCATTTTTATTTCTTTTTTTTTTCTTTTTCTGACGTACATGTTCATTAGCCTTTTCCCAGAATACAGTTGTTGATTTCTCTTTCACCACAGTATTTTCAATTATTTTTTAATTCAGTCCAATGCTGACTACTGGCAATATGAATAATTTTTTTGCTGTTCCAGAAATTATAAATTCCAGAAAAATAGTCTTGAGTCTGTTCAGGAAAATAGAGTCAAATCTGCAAATACAGCATTTGGCCCCTGTTGTGGGACTGGACACTGGGCATCCTGCTGGAGACTTGTGGCAGCAGCTGTCTCTCAGTGATCTCCAAACAGCTGTGAAGCTGATACCTGAAGCAGTTTGCTTCACGCGTTTCTAGTTACTGCATCAATCCTGGGTTAAGGAAGGAGAGGAACAGGGGAGCAGAGGAAAAGCGAAGGCACTCACCACCCCTCCTCAGCACTCCCACATTTTGTACCCTACTGGCTGCACACAAATAAATGATGCAAAAAAAACCTTCAGAAGGGTTGAGCATCTCTCTTGCTACCTCACTCTTTTCTCCTAACCTCTACCCACACCATACATAAGGGTGCTTAATGATCAGGTCTGGGTCATGCACATGGTTTTTGTCCCACAGAACATGAATGGATTTGCAAAAAATTTTTCCACAAGACCAAACTAACCAAAAATTTTCCATCACAAATATTTTTAGATATATCTTTTAATTTAGTTTTATCTTTTCTGTTTAGTTTATTTTGTTTTTACTAATAGCACTAGTTATTTTCCTGAACAGGTATTAAAAGAGAGAGAGAGGTTAGGCAGAGCTTTTTTACAAAGAGGGAACTACCACAGTTTTTGAAAGTCAAATCAATGACCATCTTTCCTCAGAACTTGCTACCCCTTTCTTTCTCAGGTTCTGTTGGTCTCCTTGGGGATGGTAGTCCAAGAAAAGCACCTATATTTCTGCTACCTGGCCCTTACCCAAGCCCTAAAATGGAATAAACTTGAATTGGCAATGCTGGTACTGATTTCCTCTTTACAAATATTTTTGAAATTTTGCATAGTTTGCAATCAAATGTAGACTACTAAAACACTTAGCATTTCTATCCAGCTTCTATAAATAATTTATGTCGGTGCTTTTTCATGTCTGTTCAGTGGCCAATCTTTCATCAGAATGTTGTTTAATATGGGAAATAAATGTTTCCATCTTCCTTGTTTCCAATTAACTGTGTTTCTGTAGCTGCTATTTATTTTTGTAACCATAGTGATGAAATCTATTTACTGGCTGCAGTCATAATAATTCTAAACATGTATTTATGTTTATTTCATGTCCACAAACCTGAACATTATATTAACATAATTATAATATAAGGTGGAGGAATACATCCTTTAAATGCTCTTATATCTGTTTCCTTGTGATGCATCAATATTTTTAAGTCTGGGACACTTCAAGAAGTTATGGTGTGCTCTTTAGTATTTCTGCAGTAAATTTTGTGCAATACTGAAAAGAAATCTAAGATCTGCCTGAATTTTTTTGATATCTAGCTTTAGATAGCTTATAGAGACCAGTACAGACCCTGCTAGATGTGGTTGGCATGGCGTAGTTACTAAAGTACCTGAAGACCCATCCAGAGCATGTCTTGCTTCCTGCTTTTGTTTAATTTTTTGTGGCATCTAAAGAGCAGTGGTGAGACCCATACCAGCTCAGCCATGGAGGTCCCCCAAGGCAGAGGGCATAGCATCTGATAGCTCTTTGCCCTTGCCGTGATCGAAAGATTGGTTGATATTCGAAGGACCATAGGTACCTAATTGAAACGTAACGTGGTAGAAAGCACATACATCAAAAACTTGCTAGTACCTGTCTGGCAGTCTTAATATTGATGTCTTCTAACCTTTCATTAGATTTTAAACAAAGTAATGCAGGAGTAGCTATTATTGCTTAAGTGCCTAGAAGCCTTAATCCCTAATTATTAGTTTCTGCTAGTGCTCTACAAATACAGGGGCAGGGGGTGGGGGTGGGGGGGAAGGAACAAACACCAAACAAAAAACCCCTGTGTCCCATGACAGTTTTCAAATCAATTATACAAATTGTGATAGAGAAATATAGTGAGACGAGGAAGTAGAAGGCGGCTAATGTTCAGCAGTGCTCTTGGTGCATCAAGAACCAAGATAGGGTCAAAATTTTGTAGGCAGTGGATTCTTCATGAACTTCTGAGGAACACTTGAGTAACTGTCAAAGTTTGGAGAAAATGCTTCCCAATCACCAGACGCAATGCAGGAAGAGGCATGAAAGTGTTTATTGAACATGAAACATACTGAGCATGGAGTCTAGAAGCAACTTTGACAGACTTACCCTTTAATGGGTATGGAGTATTGAAAAGTGTTGGGACAGTAAGCATTATATTTTTGTGCAGGCAAATATTACCTGAGTATTTCTTTCTGTCATCTTGAATTTGAAGGACTTCTCCCATCACACCCAAAGCAGATGCAAAACTAAAATCTAAAGCTGCCTAAAAATTATTAAAATAAACTTTGTTTCATTTCCTTAGATACAGAAATGCCTATCTTGGTAGTTATTCACAGGCCCTCAGAGGAATTCTGCTTAGATATTGTAAAAATTAATATTACATAATATTAATATATAAAAATATGAATATACAGATCAATATAGAATATAATGACTATTGCAGAAAACACTTTACAATGAAATGTGGTAACCCCCATTTTGGGGGTTACTTAAGTGGAGTGGGGAAAGAACAGTTTTACCCCTACAACATTGTTAATTAGCCAGCTGAGTATAGGAGATAGTAGTTGTTCTGACAGAGTGATATTTTTCATAGATGAGGAAATGAAGCAAGGTTTATTGTAATTAGGAAAACAGCTCAGCTTGCATAAAAGGAAACAATGATTTCCAGGGAAAAATTTCAACTGTGTCTGAATCCTCTAGAGAAAAATTAATTAAAGGCATGAATACGCTCCACCCAGATGAGAGATTCTTTGATAGTTTCTTTAATGAGTGCAGCCTGAGGAGGAAGGTATATATGTAAACTGAATGTTTGATATCTGCCTTGTCAAGATGGCAAACGAGGTGGACAAAAGACATTTACAATACAATTCAGTGTAAGTTGATTTAAGCCTGGTTTTCTCTTACTCTTTTCACTTGGCTATTATAAATTGTTATAAATGTGTGTAGATATTCTCTGTACGGAAATGGGTTTTATTTGCATTTTGTGTTGACATGGGCTGAATTAAGTGTGATTCAAGGTGACTGGATCTCCAGCTACTTCGTTATGATTAGGCATTCCTAATTTGCAGGTCTGAGTATTCTGTGGATTTGTAGGCTCTTGGGGCACCTTCAGAGGTGCTTTACCTTCTGCAGCACATTCTCTAAAGTATGCAAAGGGAAGTTGCATGTTACCTATGTGGATAGCTGGCAGCACAGTTAGAGAGAGATGTGTCCTGTAGGGACATGTGGTAACCAAGAAGGGTCTTTGGCATGCAGCTAGTTATTGAAGTCTATGCTTAAATCCTAAGGGTCTTGGGGAAGCAAGTAACAAGAATACAAAGAGCTAATATACAGTTTCTGCTTGAGAGCTTCCAGATTGAGATTTAGACAATCTGAATTGCCCATTAAAAAAGGTTTCTAATAATTGGGTGCATTTCTAATTGGAGTATCAGCATTAGCAAGGTTAATAGTGTGCTAGCTAAACTGTGAGAAGGCTGAAGAAGTTTTCAATGTTTAATGAATGTCAACAGAAGCTGTATGAACAGCTGCATTAACTGTTATGAATTGGGGAAAACTGTGTCCATACCGGTGTCAGAAAAGGAAGCCATTGTCAGTCCATTTTCTTTTCTAGTGCATAGCTGTTCCCTGTAGCATAAATTATCTTGAAAAAGCATACCTAAGAATAAATTTCAAGCAGCAAGGTAATCAGAATTTCTCCAGAGTTATTGCACAGTCTCTTAGTTTCCCAATCAAGATGTGTTTTAAATGGTTTCTTTGCTTTATTTGCTGCATATGTTGTGATCTACAACACTCATGTACTTCTCGTGTTCCATACGGCACTGTGCCTCTCTCCCCAGGCACTTAATGCTCTGTCTTCTTTCCCCAGCAAACGCAACAGCAAAGTGCAGTAGCACAATGCTGCAGAAAGTGAAGCACTTTAGGATTCCCAGTTCTGTCCTGTTGGGATCCTGACCTTTCAGAGGTGGTATCCTAACAAATATTTCCCTTCCCCTGCTTTGCTCTTACATCTTCCCCAGTTAGGGATTACTTCAGCCACTATATGGGCAGCATTTATTCTAACATCAATTATTCCTCTGACATGTGTGTATCAGGGGAGTCATGATACAGGGATCGCACACAGTTTAATAATCCTCAGCTAGTCTGGTCTTTGGAGATGATCTGTTATACGCCAGGTTTAGCAGAGGTTACCTGAAAGAGTAGGGACTTTCTAAGCCTTTGATCAGATTCAATCACTGAAGCAGATACAAATGTGAAACCATCCTCCATCTTTTTAGTAGCATACTGTGCACACTTCAAAGTTTAGTTTAGCAACTTCAGTGTCACAGGGTTCATGAGCCCCACCTGGGAAGAAGCAGCTGACATCAATGACAGCACAGGGAATGAAAAAGCAGGAAGAAATGAGGGCAGGTTCCCCTAACCAAATGTCATCCAAGCCAGGAAATGTGTGGTGTTAGTGAAGGGTGGAGGAGCAGCTGGAAGTTGAACACAGGCCTGGGAAACTGGGAAGGACTGGTGCCCACCTACTCCAGGACCAACACAGGGACACAAATGGTGTTACCCTGAGGTTTTCCTGGACAGGGAAGGCTTGCTGGATGGCGCTGCTCCCACGTGAGCTGAGGAACTCATGGTCAGTAAGTTATCTCCTAATTCTGGCATACATGTGTAGTCTTACTGTCAGAGAGTAACTGCAATTTATGGCTTCCTTAGGGAAACAGTTACTGTCTTTGCTGCCTGAGCAGCTTAGTGAGTTGGCCCTGTTTCTTCTTCTTAGGGAGTACTGGGAGTCTGAACGCACGGTCCTTCCTCCCAGGCTGCTATTGTGAGGTAATGGCCGCACGTGGCTGCAGAGCTGAATTTGGAAATCGCATGAATATGATCTGTCTTTTCTGTTGGTGTTCATGCAGCTTTCCAAAGATGTTGTGAGGATGGTTCCTAAGAGAAAAAAGACTGTGGCATGTAAAAAATCAGGGTTAAGCTGCATGGCTGCAAAGTAAGTTTCTTTCCTATTCAAGGTTGTACTGAAGGGAATTGGCCTATTGAATGTTCCTACCTTTCTAATGTATTTTGCTAACTCTTCCTGACCACAGTATAATCCATTCTTGATACATCTCAGTGTATCACTATAAACATTAAAAGGAAAATTATTAAATGGAGTAAAACTCATCTGTCCAGGCATGGATTTTATTACAAGTATTTTCATTGTTGCATATGAAATTGTTATGACAGAATTTAACGGTTTTCAGAATTTAGCAGTTTTCAGTTTAATGGAATTCAGGAGGGGGTTGACTTCTTGATCTGAATATCACATTTCTTTTAATGGGGGTTGTATTCTAATGATGTTTCCAAATTCTTGTAGTGCTTCAAATATATAATCTTTGAGATTTTATTGTGCCATGATAAGGACAACCTGGACATGGCGAAAGCTAGCAGGTATCACCTATCTTCTCAAGTTTCTGAGCATACATTTTTGCTGCCACTTCTCTACCTCATGCATTCAGCCACTGGAATGTTTTTATGAAATGAAGGGAAGAGCCTAATGCCAGGCATGAGTTTTGAAACTGTCAGGATATAATAAAACTCATCACAAAAAATAAAAATCATGGCAATTTGTTTTAGGCATTTGCATGTGGCTCACTGGCTTTCTTCGAATTGTTTGAATTTGGTTGGTATCATTGTGTATTATCATGCAAATTTAATTGCATTTCAAGCTACTCACAGTATAGGGGGAGTATGGGAGCCACTTCATCCTGCCATGCCTCTGTTTTTTCTGGCTGTTTGGACTCCCTTATTTGAACAGGGAACTAAGGGTTCTTGGTGTAAGTCTTAGGCATGATTTGAAACCTTTTACCCTACTGAGAGGACAATAAAGCTGTACATGTCCATACAAAAATAATAGGTTGTGTTTTTTTTATTTTCCTCACATACTTTTCTAAAACAAGTTATAGGTAGATCATATGGGAATCAAAATAATGAAGACATGTACTTTCCATGTAGATATTTCGTGTGTAGAACTGCCATAGGTTTTATTGAAGCAGAGCAGAATTTGAAGCATTTATTAACTGTAATTTAAAAGGTCTTATGAGAGAATTTAAACATATTTTTTGAATGATGCATGCAGTTCCCTTCTCTTTATGTCCAACAACTAAAGCTATTTGGATAACATCTCCTTCTCTTGCTGCCTTGAAGTCAATCAAGTCTTCTTTGCAAGAGCCTATGAATATAAACCTCACAGCATGAATGTGACTTAGCTCAGTAGAAGGTGGCTGAGAAAGAAGATGGAAACCTTATGCAAAATCTTATTTTAGCTTGTGTTTCTTTTTTGGAGATGTTGAAATTGTGCTCTGGTAAATACTTTGAAGGACAATATCACAAATAAACTTTAAATTTTGCTAAGCTTTTCTTTATTTTTGGCAGTTGAGGCACACCATGGACTAAGTCTTCCTAAAAGAGAATGATTTTAAATCATAAAAATTCATGAAACTATTGGCAAAATAAATTAACTATTTTGGGAATTAAGATAGTCTGAAGAGAAATCATGTGGTTAACAATCATGAAAGAATTAGTAAGGAATTAAGTCTAAATTTCATTGGTATGATTTTTCTGTGTTTTGCTTTTGCAAGAGATTGTCATCTGAAGGGATTTTTATTTTCTTCCTTCTTTTATTTTTACATCTTGTTTTCAATTTTGTTTTTTTTAAAGATAATGCGGTGTATGGATATTAAAAGATAAAAATCATGACTAGTTAAGGGGATAAAAATTGGAGCGGAAAATCTTAACAGGTTATTAAACTCTTTAATCATTAATACATGCAACACTTGAAGATTGATATATACTGTTGTTTTGAAATGTAGAATTATAGCCACTCAGATTAGATGATTACTGAATTCTAGCTCAGAGTAACTTCTGTAAATGAACAGTTGAAGAATAGTGGTGGTTGGTTGAGCTAAACTACCTTTAATCTGAGCAGTGATTAAAGCTAACTGTATATTTAGTGGTATAATTGTGCATCATCTTTTTAATTTTTATTTCATTCACACAACCAAACAAGTATCTTCCAGTCATGTCCACAGAGGTTAATAGGAGAGTTTTCTTTCTTTTTTCTTTTTTTTTTTTTTTTTAAACTTTGTTGGAAATAAGACATTGCTCTTATTGATTCAATACTTACCTGTAGAACAGCTGCATAGAGTTTCACGGATGCATATAGATTTCTATTATTTGTGGGCTGCAACCAGTCAAGAATAGGCAAAGCAGGTTTGAAAGCATTTTACTGAGCCATTTTATAGTTTAAAAAAAATCACAAATGAAATGTTGCCTTCACAGCTACCACTAGAAACAAAATTTCTGTGACTGCAAAGAAAGAGGTAAAAGTTATATGGAGATTGAATTCTTCATACTATTCCATTCCTGCTCTGAAATCATTAAAGAACTTTAAATAGTAAGAAGTCTAGCTAGCAAAGAATTGTAGAGATATGCAGTGTCAGCCTAATAGGATCTGATCAGCCCTGGCAGGCATTCTGTGGTCCCTGGTGGAATCTGGAAGAACTAGTTTGTGAAGACTGAGAATAAGTCATCATTCCCCTTTATCAAAATGTAGCTCTTTCATCATCCTCTCCTCACTTCATACTTACAGTTTTGGATATGCAGCTAAAAACCATGCCTAACATGGCTTTGGATTCACAGTGGCATGAGAGAATGCATATTTGGGGGAACAAGTTTATCAGTCTATAGGAAGTTTTGACTGTAGCTATGCTGAGTTAACAAAGTAGGAGATGAGGAATGTCCAGAAAAATCCCTTGGGAAAAGCGTCTGATGGAAAAAACAAAGCAGCTCTGTCCTCAGGTGTTTAGCTATGGAACTTGAGTTGGTCTTTGCATGCCAAAAAAAGAAAAGTGTTCTATTCATTCCATGCACTCTACTGAAAAGTTAAACCACATACATTATTCTATCTTACAAATGACTAACTTTATTCTGGCATATGTTTAATCATTTAGGAAAGTGTCCTATTTGAGAAAGCCTGTAAGTACCCACTTAAACCAAAGTAGATGTTTAAGGACTTCCTTGAATAAGGGCCAGAGCACTTAAAATTAGGAGGTGCACATCTTTTTAGTGTAAAAACAAAACAAACCAAATGCTAACTAAAAATTAAAGCAGAGCTTCCTTCATTAATACTTGGTAATGAGCTCTACAGCCATGCAGACTCCAAAGGAGCAACTATTTCCTGTGAGAAATTCAAAGAGCTTTTCTGAACTTTATAAATGTTTAATTTTAAAAAAGATAACAAACTAATATGCCCTTATTCTGTGTAAGCATGTTTACAATAGGTATGAGAGCATGTGAGGCCTACCTTTGTGCTAGTGTTGCTCTGACTGGTTTTCTGGAAACTTTTCAAGGCATAACTCCTGGAGAGGCTGAAGTACTGAAACACATTCTTACACTATGTCCTTTATTTGCCAGTAGCTAAAAGGATAAAATTGTGGAAATATCTGATGGCCAGGGATGTTTCTGGTTTTATTCCTGTATTTATGTTTTGGAAAGATTATTGTTTCTGCTGAACTTGCTACCGAGAGAGAGAAGAAACTGAGATATCAGGTTAGCTAGGAAACTGGAGTTTTAGTTCTGAATTTAGAATACAGACTCTGTGAGGGAACTATATATATAGGTGAGGATTTTAAAGTGGCATAGGACAGACATGCACAGTCAAAACCAGCCCTAATATTCTACAGAGTTCATATTTGAGGTCCTTTGTGGAAAACCTCCAATTGTCTGCCCATGTTGGCAATATGGAATGTTCTTCTCTCTGCAGAAAACACGCTAAGTTAACAACTGTGTGTACTGAGAAGTAAAAGCACCTAAGTGCAACAATGAATTCTGGAAAGGCATGACTTAAACTTCAGCATCTATGTAATTAAAATGCTTCCTATATAGACTGAGTAGACCAGAAACTCTACAGACTGATGAGAAGAACTCTGATTCACCAGTATTTACTTTAGTCATGTGAAAACTCCCGCTGAGAAAAGGGGAATTTTGTTGGAGGTGTATGAACAGGGTGCCTATAATCTTAAAACAGAGTAAAACTCCAGGAAGCACTAGAAAAATATTTCAAACAACTGTTGTCCATCATTAATAAGACAAGTGAAAGCAGTTGAGTTCATTTTAGATATAAATCATCAAAAGCAAGAAGGAGATTCTTTAAACACAGTTATTAAAATAAAATGATAAATATTCATCGCTGTGGCCAAGACTGATCATCAGCAAATTATTCAGCTTCGCCAGACTACGCCCTATTTTTCTATAGATAAAAGCATATTTTGCCTACACTTGCAAGTTGAGAATTGAACATCAGGATCCTGATGAAGAAATTAATAAGAATATATATATACACTAAATTAATCACACTTTTTGTGTGATTCTCCCTTTAAGCATCAGTGATCCAGTCAAGACCGTTGGTTCCACAGGTATGCAAAGAAGAGCAATAACCTTATGAGAAACGGGAACTGCTGTCAACAAAATTATTTTCATGTTGAAAAGAATTATGTTGCTCCCAGTGCAGAGTTTTTTGTAGACTACAGTAAAATGCCATGTACGTTATGACTCATCTGGAGTGCCGTGTTCAGTTCTGGGCTCCCCAGAACAGTAAAGACATGGACTTAATGAATCGAGCCTAGCAAAGAGTCACAATGATTAAGGGAGTGGAGCATCTTTCTTAAGGGGACAAGCTGTGAGAGCTGCGAGTGTTCAGACTGCAGCAGAGAAGGCTCAAGGGGATATTATGCATGTATATAAACACTTAGTGGTAGGGAATGAGGATGAGCGAGTCAGACTTCTCAGTATAGCCATAGGCAGAACAAGAGGCAATGGCCACAAATTAAAGCACATTAAATTCCTTCTGAACACAAACAAACACCTTTTTACTGTGAGGGTGGACAAACACTGGAAGAGGTTGCCCAGAGAGATTGTGGAGTCTGCATTCATGGAGATATTCAAAAACAAAGTGGACATGGCCCTGGGCAACCTGGTCTGGCTGACCCTGCTTGAGCAGGGTGGTGGGACAAGATGACCTCCAGAGGTGCCTTTCAACCTCAACCCTTCTGTGATTCTGTGAAAGAAAGGAAGAAAAACTGAAAAGCCTTCAAAAGAGGCTAATAAGTTTACTAATACCAATTCAAAAGAAAATGGATGATAGGTATAAAGCAAAACTGCATTATCTACATGAAATCTAGGTGAAGATTTTTAATAGCATGTTCCTGAATTAGTGCCCTGATGTTTCAGAAGGGCTGTGTCATTTAGACTTCAGTAAGAGTTTCTGTGCATCCAAGGACATGTAATATGAATTAATACGAATGCAAAGCTATGAGTGAAACCATAAGGTTTTGATTTTGTGATCTGTACATTTGAAGACACTATGAATCAGTTAATAAATTCTTTCGGTATTCCAATGTCCAATTCAATTGCTGTTCAATCTTCAGATTTAGCCTTTTTTTTTATGATTATATTGATTTGTCCATTGAGGGGGATCAGTGGGGAGATCAGTTTAGCCATAAAAATAGCAGACTGGAAATAATAAATATCTACAGTTGAGACTTTGAACCTGGATGGAAGTTTGGAAGAAAAGGGAATAAAGACGGTTAGTATTTAGTCAGAACTCATATATACTAAAGGTACAAACTGACAAGTGTATTATATCCATAAATTTAGATATACAAAGGTCAAACTTTGTATGGATGACAATAGGAAAATCTTCAAGACAGCAATATTAACACAGCATTTTCTTTAAAAAAATAATTGCTGCTATCAGCTCCCAAGCCTGTGTCTGGCCCACAGGAAGTCTGTTCAACAATACAAGCAACATCAAAAGGTGCCATCTCTGCATTTTCCATCACTTCATGGCTTGTAGCCAGGAGTAATAAGGCACAGCTACAGCAGAAACCAAAATAATAGTCCAAACAGTTGGATATAATAGCAGTGATGGAACCATAAGGGCATCTAAAATCAAACATAAGTGGGAGGGGACCAAAATAGAGCACTGCAGTTCTGTAACCCAGCAAACTAGCTCTCGACTGTAAATTGGGGAGACACAAGTCTTAACTATGGCAATAAAAAGATTATTGGCTTATGAATGTGGTTCCTGCATCCATCTGGTTTGAGATAGAATTTTTGGCTGTAAGAGGTGCATTGTACTTTCCAGTTTTCACCTTATAAATCTGTTTGTCCATAGAGTTCTTGGATGAGGTTCCTGGATTCATCTAATACTGTATAAGTGGCCATTTTATATAAGCCCTTATTTTTTAAATTCAAGTGAGATGAATAACAAATGTTCTGTCCATGTTTACAAGCTATCTAATGGCAATAGTTTAAGTAAATACTGCTTAGGATAAATAATATTATACTAGGAAGACAGCAGGAATAATGAAAAATGCAGTTAAGAAAGAGCTATTGAAATTAACTGGTTAAACACTGCCAAATTGGTTGGAGTATCATAAAAATAGCCAATGCTATTTTAAATATTAATTTAGAGGAGTCTTTCATCCCAACAAAACTCTCCCCAGAAACAGCAGAATCAGTAATTCACCAGGAGACTCACAGACTGTTACAATTGTGAAACAAGGGACTAGACCACCGTAAGTCTTAGGGGAACTCAGCTTTGAATGATATAAAGCAAAATTCCACAACTGTCTTGTCATACAGATATGACTAACTTCTGAGCAGTGCAGAAACTTGGATAATAAAGGCTTAGATACTAAAATACAATATAGTCCAATAGAAAATAAGATAGATCATCTGATAGGAATGCTAGAGGATTAATCAAGTAATAAACAATAAAATTTAACTTTAATTGTGAGAAAAATTTAACTGCACCTTATAAAGTAGTTATCATTATCAAGATGTGATAGCCATGATGTTATTCACCAGCTATTAACTTAAATAAGGTCAGCATCCTCTGAAACCCACAGGAATTTTATGCTCAATTTAAATACATGTTTTACTTCTGTGTTGGGGAGGAGGGAGAGAGGGACTCTCAGAGCACATGTCTTCTGAGATTGGAAAGGGTAGAACTAGTAAAACTGGGGAGGGAAATTGAGAGGTGAAATTAAGAAAAATATCTTCCTCTCCCTTCTCCTCTATCCTATCTCTCTACAGAAACCACTTTGTCTCATTCATAAAACTATATACTGTGCTATATGTTTGAGCAAGACTTTTCTTTTCCCAAAGATTTTGGAGAAAAAAAGACTTGTGTGTTTGAGTTTATGCATTATGTCTCCTTGTAGTTAATATTAGTCTTGCCATGAAGGGAGTGATTTTCATGCACATGTGTGTCTGTTGAACTGTCTGGCACCAATTTCTTTTGATCAAACAGAACATTAAGTGGCCATGGACCTTCAATTTGAATTTACATTTTTCAGTCTTTTGGAAAGACTTACAATTTCTTTATGTTGTCTTTGCTGTTCAGAAGTAAACCTCACATGCCTGGTAAGTATGGCAGATCTGTCTGTTAGCTAATTAAAGCTCAGTAAGCCTGCTACATATCTGTTGTTATGCACAATTTTCAACAAGTGTACTCTGCCACCTCTGATGAGATACTGAATTATAATTTGAAATTATTAGGATTCAAAGCTAAAGCTATCAGGAAAGATAGACAGACAGAGGATTGAAGCATTTCATTGAAATCTAGCAATCTTGATGGGTAGGCATGGTCCTAGCACTGCTCCTCATCAGTTTCAATAGCAATTTACCAGGAAATTGTAGTATATACTGGGACTTGCCTAGGCATTTTCCCTGATATATGCAGATTAGGAACCCTGAATCCTGAGATGTACTGGCTTTATCCATCTTTGTACAAAGGATAGCTTTCCTAACTTTCCTAACTCGCTAAAGAAGCAACCAAACTTGAAATACAGTATCTTATGTGATCCCAAAGCTGAGTGAAGCTCAGCTTGCTGTTCCGCAAGTCCAATTCTAGGAGTAGGTATTGCATAGAGGTATGCATTTGTACGGCTCCCTATATAAATGCAGTTGATAGCAAATTTATATTACCCTGTTAATTCCTCCTCTTGATGCTAATACAGATTTCCTCAGAGAGAGAGAGATCCAGATCTCCAAACCCAGGAGATTATTGTTCAGTTAAGGAAAAAACCTCTCATGTTCTATGTGGTCTCTCTAACTCAATATAAATTGTCATTGTCTGAAAGCTTGGGAATGCTGAATATTCTGTTGCATGTTTTTATAGCCATCCATCATTAACCTTTGTCTTTTGTAGAGCTGAGATGATCTGAGAGATGTTGTACTTTGCTAAACCTGCATTTTTCTTTTCCATTATATGGAAGTAGAACATCTGGTATGTGCTGGGACAGTATTTCAAACATCATCTCCTGCTGAGCTGTGCACAGTAATTAATTACATGCCAACAGATGAACAAAGTATTTCTTCAATTACTATTGTTATTTGCCCTAGCTGTACTAAAGTAAATATCTTTGCTGCCATTCCTAGGAGAGTGGTCTAAATAGCCTGTGTTCTGATTCTCATTATACATTAGTATAATCATGCAGAAAAAAAGTATTTTACAAAAGCACACTTCTTGATATTTTTTACTAGAATTGTCTCATTTCATTTGTTTATAGTGACCTCAGAGCCTGTGCATATTACGAATTTCTACACAGCGTATAGTCTATTCTACTGAAGGGAAGGAAGGATGGCCCATTGATGATAGTGCCAGTAAAGGGCTCAGGAGATCTGTGTTCAATGACGTTCTCCATCAGTTTCCTTCCTGTATAGTCTTGGCAAGTCTGTTAGATTACAAGGCTATTTCAGTGCTGAAATGCTTTCTGATAATCTGGCTTTTAGATTATCAATTTCCCATCTGTTATATGAAGATAACAATACTGGATTTACAATTATGGGGATATTTGAACTAAACATTAAATTGCAGAAGGGAATAAAGCAGTTCTTAGGTGGCTACTCAGACCTCAGCTTCATATACTTTATTCCATCCTGTCTGTTTTGAAATGGAAAAAGCTAATCTCTTTGAGGCTTTAAAATGGGGTGTCTGTATGTGCCCTGCCTAAGTGATGCCCAGGAGTCATTTGGGAGAGTGCTAGGTGCCATAGGCCAAAAGCCAGTGACTGCTTTTGTAGTTTAAGTACGCAATCCCATTACCAGTGCCTAGGAATATGCCCTGGCATGGTTTAATTTCCTAGTATAGGTGTAGCCTTTCCCCACTCTGGGTTTTTGTACGATTAGAGGATGTCAGATAGAGGTACAGCGTAATGAGGACTCTCAGGGTTGAAAGGATGTTCCTTTTCCTGGGATAGAACAAACGTTCCTTGGGAAAATCTGCATAACATTCACCAATTTTTAGAAGCTCAACTTCTGTTAAGGAGGTGTTGTCAATTCCAGCATGTCCCAATGAGCTGTATCAAATGCAAACCCAGGGGTCAAGGGCTGCTCACCCATTTTCGTAGGAGCTGATAAAAAATCTTCAGTGTTTTCACTGGTTTCCCCTTTGTCCTGGTTTCAGCTGGGATAGAGTTAACTGTCTTCCTGGTAGCTGGTACAGTGCTATGTTTTGAGTTCAGTATGTGAAGAATGTTGATAACACTGATGTTTTCAGTTGTTGCTCAGTAGTGTTTAGACTATAGTCAAGGATTTTTCAGCTTCTCATGCCCAGCCAGGGCACCTGACCCAAACTGGCCAACAGTGTATTCCATACCATGGGACGTCCCATCTAGTTTAGGAACTGGGAAGTGGGGGGGGGCAGGGATTCGCCGCTCGGACACTGGCTGGGTGTCGGTCGGCGGGTGGTGAGCAATTGCCCTGCGCATCATTTGTACATTTCAATCCTTTTATTACTACTGTTGTCATTTTATTAGTGTTATCATTATCATTATTAGTTTCTTCTTTTCTGTTCTATTAAACCGTTCTTATCTCAACCCAGGAGTTTTACTTCTTTTCCTGATTTTCTCCCCCATCCCACTGGATGGGGGGGGAGTGAGTGAGCGGCTGCGTGGTGCTTAGTTGCTGGCTGGGGTTAAACCACGACACCCTTCCTTAGTTTGTTTGAACCCCAGCCCTCCTATTCTCTTGCAGGATCATGCAAAAAAGACGTCACAGCAATGCTCATGACTAGGTGACTCTTCACCTAGGGGTCATTGTTTACTCAGTTTTGCCTTGAAGTGTGTGAATGAAGCTCATCAATAAGAAAGTCAGCAGATTTCCATGTGAACCGGATTCAGATGGACTTGCACAGCTGTAACCACTATTGTGTGTATTTCCATTCTTAGCTCCACAGCGTAATTGCCTACAAAGTCTTTTAGGAAAAAGATGCTCAGCCAAGAGCTTTTAACAAGTGCCAGTTCTATTTTTACAGTTTGTGTCACGATCCCATGTCTGAAAACCACATTTTACAACACCGGGGAGACAACCTGGAGGTGACTGCCCTGTTAATGCAATGTTTCAGCAAAGAGTACAAACACAACCAGGACAGGTGGAGAAGGAATGTAGAGCCTATTCTTTCCCATAGCACCTGTTTGTGAGCTTAGCCTCTATGAAAGCTGGTCTATGCCAGACTGGGGGATAATCTGTTCCCTTTTCTTGGAGATTGCTCTTTATTGTAGAGATATCCGGCTGGGGTACTAAGTTGCTGCACAAGCCATTCAGAAGCGGGCTGCCTTACTTTCCCAGCAGAAGTACTGACTCTTGTATAAGTCACCTGCAGATCCAACATGGTTGTTTCCTTCTCTCTCACAGGTACAGGAATCGCTGGAGGCATGATGGTAAAAGAATCACAAAGCTGGCAACAATCTAGAACTGTTTTAATAAGGGAATTATTCATCAGCACAATGATTCATGCTCACCAGTTTTCCAGAGAAGATGGTCACAGCATTTTTTTTTCCACTGGGAGGAGGGAGACAAGGGGCAGACAGGCAAGGCTGATTCCCAAGACTTGGCTCCACACTCCAGAGAAATGGATGTGAATTTTCTCATCTTTCCTTCAATATTTTCTCAGCTCCTGGATGTGTGGGAGGAAAAGGAAGTTATTCAGAATCAATTATGACTTTCCACTACGTTGTTGCATTTTGGATTACTGTTTTTCTTATGTCTACAGCCCATTGTCTTTTGTATGAATTGATTCCTACCTCCCCATTCTGTTGTCTCAATCACAATTGTGTGAAACCAGTTTCAAGGTAACTGAAATTACCTGTAAAGAGAGTACTTGGGTATGCTTTTCAAGCCTGATTAAAAATCCCTTTAAATGCATAGAAAGATTTCCAAAGATTAAAGCGGCCTTTGGTTTGGGCCTGTGGTATCAAAATCATATTTGGGAAATCTCTAGGTATTAAGCTCTGATATCCATTCAGGAGCCATATTGTATGACTAATAAGAGCCAGCCTTACTCAGAAAATTTAGGAAAGAGCAAACGAGAATTGTGACCATGCTTGGGTAGAGGAAAAATACACACATAAATTTTAAAATCCCAGTTTGAATTTAGTGTAGTTTCTTGGGGATGCTCCAGAAACAATGTCCTGATGGTTCCTCATATTTTTAAAGCTTTTAATCTTCTCACATTATTGATATTGAGGGAATTCCCCCAACCCCTAAACTCAGTACATAACAAGAAAGATGTGTCCTGTTAATTAAGTTAGATTGTTGAAAGTATTACTTATTTTATATAACTTGTTTCAAGCTCTTTACTTAAAGAAATAGGACTTTTTTTTTACAGAATGGAAAATTAAATGTTTATTAATCTTTTCCAGTTGTGTAAGAGTAAATAGAAAGGCCACAATTTAACCTATGTTTAACATTTAAAAAAGAATCTTACTGCAGATAAATGTATGCTCTGAAGCTGACCATTAAATGATCCATTTTCTAGGTGTGTGGCCTTATTAAGTTTGGAAATTCATATACAGCTCACACATACGTGCCTCTGTTTCTAGTAGTGAGGGTATTTTGATATGTACAAAACACCACAGCCTGGAACTGACATCATTCTTTGGCAGACATGTGAATATTTTGTATTGTAATTGCTGGCTTGCTTGTCAGTACACTCCCGCTGTCTATTAAACAGAACGATATACTTGTGCTCAGGCTGTTTTGCGAATCCTTTCTGTTGGCTAAGCAAATAAAGGTTTCCTCACCAGCTAAAGGGCTTAGTTTATGTGTACAGTTTGCTTATGCACAAGACAGAGGTGGCTAGGTCTCTGTATTTAAGCTGGAAAAACCTCTCTAAAAGCTAAATGAACATTCACTTGAACATTATATTTTTACTTCCTCATTTAAGTGCTTTCAGTGAACATTCCCAGTGAACTGTTTCTCAAGCTAGGGCCTACTGGGGGTCATAAACAGGGTCAAAAATACCCTCTACAGCTATAACTCTTCCTCTATAGCTAAATTTGAGGGGGGAGCGGGGTGTCCCAGACACTTTCTGTTGTAAAATAAGACCATAAACATGGAAAAATGTTGACAATCATAGCTGCAGTGGGCAAAGGTTTTTGCAGGAATATTAAAACATTTTCATTTCAATATTTAGAAAAAATTTAGATAAAATGAGTTTTTATTCCTACAAATGAACAGAAATCTCAGCCTTATCCTAGAGTTTACTTCTTAATAGAAAGAGCTGCAAAAGTACTCCATAAAAAGGATGAACAGTACTTGCATTTTGTGCTATGATTGCTATACATATTATTGAGCCAGATTAATAGATTCATGGCTTATGAGCAGCTTAACTGAAAAAAGCTGAATCTTTTCAGTGATTAGAAACAAACTAATTTTGCTGGAGAAATAATTTTCTTTAATTCACTCAGATTCACTCAGCATTGATGTAGACATGTAGATCACTGTGAAAATATTGTTGATGGATGCATTAATTCTTGTTTACCTAGAATTCCCTCAAACCATCTTGTAATTTGATACAAATACTTCTCTGGTTTCTGGAAACTGCTGTTTACTGGTAAAATATGTCGGCACTGAAGCGTTCACTGGAATTTTCCCAGTTGTGCAAACCAAAATACAACTAATAAGCAATATCACATGTAGAAAATAATATTTCTGGACATATAATAGTCACAAGAAATACTCTCCCCACCCCCAAAAAAGAGTAGCTTGATATTGAGTGCAAATTAAAGTCCTAAGTATCTTAAATTGTTTGACACTTTATTTCCTATCTTCAGCAAAAAGCAAAAATGCAATTAAGAGGCTTATAAAGTTAGTACCACTGGCAAAGAGCAAGCTTTCAGTATCAAATAGGGAAATAGTATCAAACAGGTAAGAGAACACTTAAAAAAATGTGATTTAAAGTTGATTGAGCCTTATAATCTTCCTCTTGAGAATTTACAGGCACGGTAGCTGATGTCTCCAATCCTATTTTTGTGGAGAATAGCGGAGGTACTGAAAAACAGGAAGAGGACAAGTCTAACAGTTGATGGAGAATCTTCTTATTAAAAGTGCAAGTAGGATGAAACTGGGAGAGGCTGCTAGCACACTGGATGACATAACAGAGCTCAAAATGACCCTTAAAAAACTCAGGCAATGTCCTGGAGAAGAAAAGGCTGTTCTTCATTAGAAATAAATAAATAAAACATTCTATGCAGAGACAGAAATAATCAGCAAGTTGCCTGATGCTTTTGTGGCCAAGTAGTATTTCTACAGAAAGAATCTAGAAGTTGTAGTGAATCATTAGCTTATCTTCAAAAAGGGTGTCATGTTGTTGCAAAGAGGTAAACTGGGTTGAGGTGTGAACAACAAAAGGCGTGCATGTCATACAATATAGTAGAGTCCTGAAGGCTGGGACACCAAAAAGTTGTCGTGCAAACCATTACCTTTCACTGAAGCAGAAGCAGCTTTATCTAAGGTCACATAGTTGGAAGTCTGTAAACTCAAATTAAAGAAATTAAGGTTGCTCCAAAACTGCTGCCTGAGGTAAATTAAACCTTTTACTTTTGTCCCAGGATCCTATGACATGGAAAACAGACTGTCATCTTGTTCCTCACAGCACTCTTTGAAAACTGGTGTCCTGTTTCTTCTCAGTCTCTGTCTCTTTAGACAAAATAACCCCAATTTCTTCCATTTTCTCTTGCAGGCCATATTCTGTGACTCTTCTTGTAAATCTTCTAATTCCTGTTGGTCCCCAAGTTTCTTGCAATACAGCACCTGTCACCCCCAAACTGATTACTGTTTTCCAATGTAAGCATTTCAATGCTAAGCAGAGAGAAAGTCTTAGGGAGGTACCCAATTGTATCTGATTATGTGCCAAAATCTGAGTGGAAAGGAGTCACGAGTTCTCGAGCTATTGATATTAGTTTTGGGAGGTGACCCTGATAACTCAATGTGATATAACAAAAATCACTTCAAAATGCTGAAGGTGCCGATATTTTTTTTTTCTTCCCCCAAACCATTCTTTCTTTCAAAACATAAGTCCTGGAGGCAAATTCCAAGGTTTCTCAGAAGACCGAGAAATGTGCTTTGGTGCTTCCCACATCCATTGACTTTATTTTGTTTTCTTCAGAGTTCACTTACAATGCAGGCTAGAAAAATTCTCCAAGCTGTTATCTAGAGGGAGCTCTTGCCTTTGAATGGAAGCTATGTGTTCTGTCATAGTAAAGTATATAAATCCTCAGCTCATATGTGGAATGATCAGGTGAAACTTCCCTGACCACACTGTGATCCAGCTGCACCAGTGAGGGCAGGCTGTATGAACCAGAGGAGTGCTGCTTGATTGTAGTTGTGCTCTCAGGCAGCTTGCTGTCAATTTTACAACAGCTGTCAGCTCTCAGCTCCACAGGGTGATCATGCGCAGAAGCTTAAAACATGTTGCTGTTATTAAAATGGTAAGAGCCAGAGTTACATTATAATGTTGAAGGATTCTACATGTGTCTTACAGTGAGCTCCTACAGTTTCATGAAATCAAAGATTTCTTCACTAAAACAATTTCTGAGATAAAATTTTAGCTAAGTTTTCCTGAGTTGAAATCAGTATTATATATCTAAGAATGTTTTCCATTAAAAAAAAAAAAAAAAAGAAGCAGATCATTTGGCAGGTTCTTTCTTTTTTAGTTGAACTAAAACAGTTCTTGATGGCCAAGTTGAGATGTGCCTGTCAGCCTGGACCAAATAAGAATATGTTGTTCAGATTCTAACAATGGAAATGTTCAATTATCAGTTGAAAAACTTCATCTTCCAAGTTGATTTGAAGGGACATTTTATTTATTTTAGTAAGGTGAGACCCTGTGCTGTCTCATCGGCCCCATGCTACTGTCTCTGTGTCTGGACAGACTGGATCAGACTAGATTTCAAAATACATATGAGCAGAGCCATCACCAGTTCTGGGATTTCTCATTTTGGACAGTCTTTAGGCCCAGTCAGGCTCCACTCCAGTCTATCAACTTTTTCTTCATATTCATAAAGGCAAAACATTTCCTACGCTGCTGAGTGATAGCTAATACTCTGGGCTTTTCACACTACCTCCACAGCTGGTGCCCGTGCCACCATGCCTTTGGTCTTGTGGAGGACAGCAAGGCCAGAGCTGCACCGTTTCTCAGGGACACAGAGTCTTCCATGAACTTTCCAGGATGACAGTGTTTGAAAAAAGAAAACTCTTACACATGCTTTATCTTTCCTGGAACAAATTCCTGAACAAAGGGCAAATGGAGCGTGTGCCACCAAGGCTGGTGGCCCACACAGAGCCAGCCTGGGCTGCAGGGCTCCTGGGGCTGCACAGGGCTGCAGCCATCCTCTTGGACACCTCCTTCTGGTTGGAGAGGTCCTGGCCTGTGCCAGCCAAAAGGGACTCCATCCCAAGGTCAAGGATAGTCACATTGCCCTGAAGTCACGTTGTCCTTCATGGGAAGGAAGCTCCAGTGCCATATTTCTACAGAGACAGTGCTTGCCAGGTTTATTGGCTCCATCCTGCACCCTTGCCTGGCCAAACAAGAGGGAAAAGACCATTTCTGGCCCACAAAATTGATCTTGGACAAGATCTGGATCACATCAAGAGCAAAACAAATAGGATGAGTTCTCACTCTGGTTTAAATAACTGGGTATGTTTCCGTTTGCAGCCAGGATCTCTAAAATGTTCCCCGGGCATTAAAGCTTATGGTAAATAGCAAGCCCTGCCTTTGCAATGCCTTCAGGCCTTTCCCAGGGTCTCGGTGGGGGAGTGGAATACAAATGTATGTGCCATTAGTAAATCTTTCCAGTGTCGACTGTGGGGTTCATCATGGTAATTGTCTCCCTTCTTCTCCCCCTTCACATTCAATACTCCATGGTGTACTGTTATGTAAATGCTATGCAGCTCTTCCAAGATTTGTGCAGCTGGGGGCTGAGTGATACTGCGTTTGATCTTAGTCTGCCTGCCAGTTGTCCACTGCTTCATACAGTCTCAGCTGTTCACATCTGTGATTGATACTGTCTTTGTAGATATAATGCACAATACTGGTTGTACGTGCATTCTGTGTAACTTTGGGATTTCAGTCACATTACCATATTTCCGTATTGTTTGTAGTTAACTAAATAATAATATAGATGACAGAATTGACAACTAGGTACTGGGCCCAAATTGCTTCTTCCTATGGTTTCTATTAGCTAGACTGGATTTGGTTTCTCTGTGCTAATGATTCTGTGTCAAGTAACAGACCATTACATTTTTTTTTAAGATTTTTAATTGAACTGTAATGATTAGGTGATATTCTGAAAAATGTGCCTAATTTTACTCACCCATATGATTTTCTCGTTTCCCTGAGGGGACTACCTTGCAAAAAGTTAGGTGTGCTGGCATGCAGGCAGATGAATCATGGCTAGGTGGTTGAGAATCCTCTAATCTGAAGATGTTTTATTATTTATTTACCAGGAGAACTCAAAGTCTATGCTTTTAGAAAATAATATTCTTGAAACTTGAATCATTAGATTTCCTTTTTTATTCTGAACTTTGATAGAAAAACAAGCTTCAGATTTTAATGTTAGCCAACAAATTTCAGCCCGTTTTATGTATAAAATTTTATTGTATTGAGCTAAGAAGAATATAGAAACAACATGAATCAACTGTACAGCCAATATACAGGTGTCTTATCTCTTTAAGTTGAGGAAAATTTTAGAATAGAACTTGTTCCAATGACTTACATTTTTGATGTATATTTGACCATTTTCTGTTTAGTTCTCATTATTTTTTTCAGCTTTTGATAGCTTGTGTAAACCAGAACAGTTCTTATTATCAACATGATTTTAAGATTATCAACATGATTTTAAGAAGGACTTTCTCTAGGTTTCTTTTTTTAAAAAAAGGAAAAGTACCTACTGATATAATCTCATCATTACTGCATTCTCAGTGACACTCACATTCACCTTCATGTCTGTAAAATCCATTTTTTCCCATATTACAGTCAAAACTTCTTAATGGTACGTGAACAATACAATTCAGGCTGTACTGACAGCTGCTTGTGATAGATGTGAAAGTATGTGGTAATGTGATGCTTGTCATATAAACTAAAGCTATCTTAGAGCAGTTGAGAATTTGCATCCGCTTTAGTAGAAAATATTTATGGTATTTTAGACAAGCATACCATGAAGGACAACAGCTTCTGGTTTTGTGGCAGGATTAACTATTGGAAAGCATGATCAGCTGTAGAAAGTCAAAATGCAGAAGATGTAGGCTCAGAAAGGAAATGTGTTATAAATATGAGCCATTTCCTTCCATAGCTTTGTATGGTATGGATGTGTGTAAGACCAGGTGCATTGTGAATGGAAGAATCTGGGCAGCCATTTCTTTACTACCACGTGCCTAGGGGTTTGTACCACAGTGGGTAGGTTAATGAGGGCAAGGGCTAAAGTTCTTCTGCCCACATGTGTTCATTTGAACCATACTTATGCACCACTTCCTTTCCTTACAGTGTCTATGTCTGTAAAGTCATGTAATACGACCTTCGCCCTGGAGAAAAGAATGACACTGTCAATTGCCTGAAATGCACTTTATCAAGATTGCTGTGATGCTCTTTGTGAGGGTGCAGGGTGAGGATGCAGGGTAAGCATGCCTTTCCTCAGCTTGAAGTCAGTTCAGCTGAGCATGCTTTTCCTCTTTGCTTGCTATAGAAACACCTTTCCTTTTGGTGTTGCCCATCTGAGGACAAAATCTATGGCTGTCCTCTTGGCTCACCAGTTCCAGTCAGTCAACAGTATCTTCTTTCTTCTTTGGGGAAACAAAGTTGGAAAGGGTACTCCAAAATCAACTACTTTCTTTGTATTGTTCCCTTCCCAGCTGTTGTGAACTAGCTGGGTTCCAAGCTGCATGGAAGTCACTAGTAAGCAATTTCATTTCTGAGTGAGTTTTAGTGTCTTATTTTCTCTCCCTGAACATTTCTGTAGAAAGACAGAATTCTGCTGCACAATTATTGAGCTGCAGGGATCCTGGCTCTTTTGCAATTCCTAATACTATTGTGATATTAAGTGGCAAGTAGGTTCCAGATGCTGGGGGATTTGTTTCCCATTGACTGTTTTTTGGAGAATATGTGTGGTCAAAACACCAGTCAACAGAATTATTGTTCAGTATATGTGGTGATCAGCCACTTGCAGAGGCTGTAAGTCCTATTTAGTCTTATTTATTGGGGACAAAGAAAGGCCTAAGCCAAAATAATATTTAAGTGCTGAAAATAGGAGTGTGCATGGACTTCAGTATTGTGGAAGATTTGACTGGCCCTCTGCAAAACAATGCTTGTTGCTCAGAAACCACTTAGAATATCTAAGGGTTGCGTTTACTCAGGGTCCTGGTGTGCTGCTTCTATAACTTCAGCCTATCTCACTTGAAGTGCTGCATCAACTTCATACCTGGGTATTCACTGATAAAGATGTTTTGTAGATTTTAAAATGGAAAAGGAAATTGAAATATTTTTAACAGTGGATTACTTTCATGTTCTCTCAATTACACAGACACAATCCTGACATGTCTCTTATGTTCATAAATGACCTATCTATTTGAAGTCTTTGGGGTTATGGAAAAGAAATATGATTGTATGATACTGTTAAACACAATAAAACTGGCTAATGAAGTAAGTGGAAAATGTGATATATATTCTGATCCCAGCTTTCAGAAATAGCTCTGTCATCATCTACCATGCAAACTCAATGTCTGATGTCTCTTTTTTCTTGCTAGAAACAAGGTGGCTTGCTAAAGAAGGTTGCCACTCAGCAGTTTTGGATAATTTATTTCTCCCCTCACTGTTGAGGGTAAACCATTTAATTGTTATATGTGTGAGGCAAAAGGCAGAAAAGTTCAGAATACTGCCTATTGCTTTACATGATTGCTGACTGGGTTTAGTCTTGGATGATGATGTTCAACAGTAAAAGGAAGTGTCCTTACTAAGACTTAAAGAACACTCTGCTAAAATAGCCGTAACAGTATGGCATCTTTATGCCCTCCAGAAGTGCATTATGCAATGCAAATTAACAGTTCCTTTCTCTTTCTGCTCCAGGAGGAAGAATTACACATGCAAGCACAGGCTTTGTTTGCACAGAAGGGATATTGCAGTCCTGCACACACTGGGCTATGTTATGTTGCAATGAATGCTGGCAGACCTTTTGCTTCAGAGGACAGGGAGGTTTTTAGAGGCATTGGCAATTTCTTTCTGCAATTTCAGATCAGCTATTGAAGACACCCTGTCTCCTGCAGAGGTCTGCTACATTGTGTTGTTGTTCCTAGGAAACCTGGCCTTAGCGGAAGATCAAACTTTATGGAAAGAGATTCACCCTTAAAGAAGAAAGTACTGCTGTGCCTGAGGAGTATTATTGTCTGTGCATGTAACTAAGTACAAGTAATTTTTCAATGTGCAGCAGAGCATGCTCTTCAACTGGAAAGGAGAGAAAATGGTATGTGTGACACTAAGAGTTTAGTAACAACAAGATATCCAAAAGTACTTTTGAACTATGAAATTCAGTTTACAAAAAGTGGGTATATGTCTTCAGTTATTGTCTGCACCATGACTGTAAACTTTCCAAAGCTGTTTTCTCCTGCCCACCAGCTGCTTTCCTCGGGTTTAGCTTTTCTTGGTATCTTAGTTCCTCATCTGTACTGTTCCAGGCATGGAGTAGTTCTGGAGCCCAGGTCATGGACCGTTTAATCTGCATATTTCTTTCCAGATCATTTGCAAATTACCTGCAAGTAGATTTTTTAATAAGACGAGAAAAAGTGACATGCCTTTTCTAGTAGTCTAACAAGAACATTTTAGCACATTTTCCTAGACTTTTGCATCTTAGATACTTAAAAAACCTGATCTTTCTTGCCACTGAACATTTTACTGATTAGTAAGAGTGTTTCTAGCACGTGTTTGCAGGGTAGTTTGATCTTTCAAAAAACATTTCAATAGATTGATCTGGTTTAATGGTTTGAAAACCAGATCAAACTGAGATTCCAGAGATTTCTCTCAGTTGTCTTGTTATGTCTACTAGCCATGGCTCTAATTAAATATACCTTTGGAAACTCAGCAGGAAAAAGAAAGGGAATTGGCTCCCTAAACAGGTATATCATACTCACTCTGTATAACACACTGGTGCTTTAATATTGATATCAATATTAATATCAATATTAATATTAATATTAATAAATTTCTGACAGGTTGACTTCTAAGTTGCATCCTAAAACACTGCTTATAGCAACAAAGTTGCACAGAATCAGTTGTATCTAGATATCAAGGCCTAGTTCTGTTTGGGTGACTAAATCCTGAATTTTTGTTTTTTTATCAAGTAACACATTGTTATTTGAAGAATTCATTGTATGATTCAGTTCCATAGAGTAGGGCAAATGCGATAACAGTCTTAAAACCTTGTTAAGTGTGTAGCACTGACAGGCTGGAGTAGTTTTACTAACTACAGTTTTCCAGATCCCTGCTCTTACTTTTTTTTCAAGATAGAGCAAATATGTGCCAAGTTTATTAGACCCATACCTCCCAGATGCATTCATTAGCCAAGATCCTTCCTGTTTGGAAGGGTGTTCCCAGTAAATGTAGTTTGGCTTGCAGTTGCTGTGACCTGATTCAGAACAGGAAACTTCAGAACATTATCCCCTCCTCTGATGGCATTTGAACTGTTCTGGAACAGAGATGATCGTGAAGTAATCATGAACGACCTCTAATTCTTCACTTGTATGCCATGCAGTTTTAGAGCACTGAATTATTGCTGTGGTTTCTGTAAGTCCAATTTTTATTAAAAAGTTGAATAATCAATGCAAGACTCCATCTTAGATTTTCATTTTTAATTTTGAAGGAAAGCATGATTAGCCATGAGTTAATAGCTATAGACATCCCCCACATGATTCATAATATCAATACATGAGGCAAGGATGAAATAAACTCTCAACAACTGCACTTTTCTATAGCAGTTTGGAGTATAAGTCTTTAAAAAAATGAGTAAAAAAAAAACAGAAAAAAAGAAAAAGTTAAAGGCCCAGACCTCTACCAGAAAATATCACATGAAAAGGGCTTTTGGAAAGGAACTTTTGAGAGGGGCTGATAAGACCATATGTGATTACATGGGTCAGGGAAATAAAATCTATGTGTATTAATACTGATAAGGTCACTGGCTCAGGACTAAGGCCAGTGATTCCACAGCCACACAAGTGGGTAGAACCAACTTCTAAATCCCCAAACCTGAAGCACATAGTTTCTAGACAGGATGAATTTAACATCCTAGTTGAAATCATGAAGAATAATAAATAAGTAATTTTGAGAATTGTTAATCTTTGATTATTAATTAAGTTATGGTCCATTAGGAGAAATTCACCATGGATTTTTGAAGAGAAAATAATGCCTGATCAACCAGGTAGGTCACTACAAAGAAATTACTAGTTTGGTAGGTTGGGGAGAGCAGTGGGTGTTGTTTATCTTGACCTCTGCAAGGCTTTCAACGCTCTCTACCATAACATCCTCGCTGAAAAATCGATGAAATATGGGCTAGATAAATGGGCTGGGGAGTGAACTGAAAACCAGCTGAACTGCCAGGCTCAAAGAGTTGTCATCAACAGCACAATGCTAGCTGAAGGCCAATCATTAGAGGTGTATCCTAAGGGTTGATACTGGGTCCAATACTACTTAATGTCTTCATTACTTATCTGGACAATAGGACACAGTGCACACTCAGGAAATTTGTATGTGACCCAAAACCAAGAGGAGTGGCTGACACACAGATGGCTATGCCACTATTCAGACGGACTTTGACAGGCTGGAGAAATGATCTGACAGCACTCTCATGCAATTCAACAAAAGGAAGCACCCAGTCCTGCCCATGGGCAGTAATAACCCCATGCTCCAGTATAGGCTCAGGACCAACCAGCTGAAAAGTAGTCAGTAGAGAAGGACCTGCAGGTCTTGGTGAACACCATGTTGAACGTGAACCAGGAATGCATCCTTGCAGCAAAGGCAGGCAGCAGCATCCTGGGTTACATCAGGCAGTGTGTTGGCAGCAGGTCGGGGGGGATCCTTCCATTCTGCTCAGCACTTTTGAGACACATCTGGAGTGCTGGGTCCAGTGTTGGGCTTCCAGTATAAGAGAGACAGGGCTGTACTAGAGTGAGTCCAGTGAAAGTCCACAAAGGTGATGAAGGGACTGGAACACCTCTCCTATTGGGAAAGGCTGAGAGAGCTGTGACTTTCCATCCAGGAACAGAGGAGGCTCAGCGAGATCTTATCCGTGTGTATAAATACTTGATGGGGCCAGTAAAGAAGATGGAACCAGGCCCTCCTCCATGGTGTCCTGTAGCAGGATGAGAGACATTGGGCAGAAAATGAAAAACATGAAATTCCATGTGAACCCAAGAAAACATTTTTTTACTGTGCGGGTGGCCAAACACTGGAACAGGTTGCTCAAGAGTTATGGAGTCTTGGAGAGATTCAAAACATTACTGCTTTAGTTGACCCTGCTCTGAATGGAGTGGGGCTCGACTACGTGATCTCCAGAAGTCCCTTCCAATCTTATCCATTCTCTATTTCTGGGAAATGGATAATTGAAAAAGAAGAGCAAAAAGTGACAGTGAATGCATAGGGAATAATTGCAGAAGTAGCATCACTTACCATGACAGGAACATCTCACCTTGTTCTGCAACAAGCTTTCATATCATTTTCCTGCACCTGGGGAAGTACAATCCCATGCACAAATATATGCTGGAGGCCACTCAGTAGGAAAGCAGCTTAGTAGAAAATGCCCTGGGGGTCCTGGTGGGCACCAAGTTGAACATGAGCCAGTGATGTGCCCTTGCTGCAAAGAAGGCTAATGGTATCCTGGGCTGCATTAGACAAAGTATTGCCAGGAGGTTGAGGAGGTGATCCTTCCCCTTTATTCAGTGCTGGTGAGGCCACACCTGGAGTGCTGTGTCTAGCTCTGGGCTTCTCAGTACAAAAGAGACATGGACATACTGGAGAGATTTCAATAAAGGGTCACAAGGATGATGAAGGGACTGGAGCATCTCTCATATGAGGAAAGGCTGAGAGAGCTCAAACTGTTCAGCCTGGAGAAAGGAAGGCTCAGGGGGAATCTTATCAATGTATATAAATGCCTGAAGTGAGAGTGGACGCAGCCAGGCTCTTTTCAGTGGTGCCCAGTGACAAGACCAGAGGCAATGGGCACAAACTGAAACACAGGAGGTTCTCTCTGAACATCAGGAAACACTTTTTTACTGTGAGGGGGACCAAGCACTGGCACAGGTTGCCCAGACAGGTTGTGGAGTTTCCATCCCTGGAGATATTCAAAAGCCATCTAGACACAGTCTGGGGCAACTGCCTCTAGGTGGCCCTGCTTGACAGAGGGGTTGGACAAGATGACCTCCAGAGGTCTGTTCCAATCTCAGTCATTCTGTGATTCTATGATTAAAGCTAACAAGGAATGTTAGAATGACAGCAGAGTATAAGTAAAATACTAGTAAGAAATTATCCTGAAGGGATTCAGTGAGGCCCTTTTGACACACACAAAAAAATGAACTATAGATGCTTAAAAGCATCCACAATTTACTGAAAGAGATGGATAGACAAGCTAGCTTTTCATAAACAGGAGTGGGTATGAGAGGTGCGAACGACAATTTCTTTCTTACCTTTCTAGAGTAACAATAGGGATATTATATATTCTCCTAAAACAACTGATATTTGCTCAGTGCTGAGGATGGTTTTGATCTGATTTTATTCTGTTTCTTCTTGCTGCAGAATGTCTCGGGCTAAAAGGTCCTAGAGAATCAGCTGACTGAAACAGTATTTTATACTATCATTTGGCCATACACAGATTACTCGGAGAAGGGAACAGGGAAGAATTGTTTTGTAACACCTTCTTAAGAACTTAAGAATGTGGAAGGAAAGAGCAGAAGAACTAGGCCAAATGAAAAGCCTTTTAATGCTCTTTATGGTCTTGGGGTAGATCCTGCAACACACAGGAAAATAGCCCATGACTGACAGTTCTCATGAGCAACCCAACTTCTCATCCTAGCAGGCTGGATGCTTCCAGTGCAGGGAACAGGGATCAGTTGTCACCTGAGATATGTTAGCTGCTGATCTCAGTTCAGCACCAGCTGTGAGGAATTATATATTCTTGTTAAGGTTATTAAATCACATTTGTTAAGTGAGCAGGGGTCTGCACATGGACATGCAACAGTGCTATTCATAATGCAGTGCCATTTTGGTAGCAAGGTGTCAAAAGCAGAGTAATTCATCTTGATAAGTTTTCAACATCATTTATCAAAACATTGCAGAAGCATGACACAACCAAAGGCTTCAATGTGCTCAAATAGACACAGGTGCTTTAACCAGAAGAATACAAGCAGCTTTTCAGGCACTGCAGATCCTGCCTAATTATTTTCATTGAGACTGCTTCAGTGTTTCAGGGTCAGAGATTTTCAAGAGTTCTGAAGATCATTTAGTTTGATTTCCAGTCTAGAACAGGACCTGAAATATTATGGGCCATGTATCAAAAGATTAACTGCTTTGCTGCTCTAAGGGCTAATTGAAAAATCTACATTGTACCAAAAGTCCAGATATGTTGTATCTCAGTCAACAGACATGGGATTTTTTTGTTATATAGGAATATTTAGAGGTAATTAACATGACATTTGTTTTGCTAATTGCCCTGAAGGTAAATAAACTTATCTCATTTCCTCCTATAACTCACTCAATTTTGCTGCTTTCCTCACCAACAAGGAATGTAATAGAATAATCTTAACAATAAGAGTAATTCTCTAGTTTCGGATGCTTTGATGGTACATCCCTAGTTTGTTGACAAAGGCAGCAGACCTCAGTGGAGCAGTTGTATGCATATACATAGCTCACTTTTGTATGTTTGTGTAGAGTTAGTAAGAACTCTGATGTGGAACTCAACCACCTTGGTCGTTGCCATGTTTGTCATATTTGGAATAGAGCAAAGACATGACTAAGCAAAGGTTTGGACTTCAGCTCTGCTCTTCTATCAGATCATCTTCTGTGATGCTAAAAGGCATATATAAAGCATTCATACATAAAGCAATATAAATCTTTAATGGATTTTATATACACACAAATACACACATATATATGTGTTTGTACACAGAGTAATAAATACAGAATTTAAAGGGACACAACACATACTTATTTCATTCTATCTTGGCCCTGTGTTCGTTTGTTTATTCTTTGGTTGCCTGGAGACTGCTAAGTTTGAATTAAATCTCTTTCCTTCCCCTGCAACCCTTACTTACTTGAGAAGGTGGCCAACAGGAATACCGGTTTTGTTATTTATGTTTCCAACTCAGAAGCTGTCCCAGTAAAAATAAAGTGTCTTGGCATGGGACAAGAAAACATTGCATTCACAGACATGGGCAGTGCCACCCTTTCCCTCATTCCCACCAGGGGTCAATGAAATTCAAATAAATATCATGACTCATTCCTTGCTCAAATTTTCTTCTTTCAGTAAATCATAGATTGATTTACTGAGTGACATTGTAAAGAAGGCTTGGAACATAGTGAAATACATATGCAGGTGCACAATGGGAGCTGATTTTAAGCAAAGCTGATTTACTAACATCTCACAATTTAATGGCTTCACATTTTTTTTTCCACGAAAGTGTGTGTTCCTATGTCAATATGTGTTTTTGACACTAGAAGACTGTAGCCACTAAATTTTTATACATGCTCTGTGTACCCTTTTTGCTTTAAAATCAGGATTTATGAGCTGAAAATGAATTGCATACTTCATCTGTACCTTGTTTTTTATTTTAATTCAATCCCTACAATGCCATCATAGCTTCCTTAGCTTCATCTAGGCTTCGTGAACTTCATTTTCATGGATGCATTCAAATGCATAGGAGTAGAAGAAAGTTGTGTTTTGTGTTTCTATGAGTATCTTGCATTTCACCGGATAAGGAAAGTTGTAAAGATGAAGGGGTGAATACACTTTTTGTCACTTCTTTCATACATCAGATGGCTACTGAAGAATGTATCTTGTGCAGGAACATAGAGATAAAAAATATTTAAAAAGCTGAATTCAAAATAGTATTTGTGTCTGTGTGCTCAATAATCTACCACAAGCATCAGCCCCCCTGCTTTCAAGGCAGGGGTGGGAGGTGGTGGGGGGCTGTCTTCCAGCTTCCATCTGTATTTGGTGTCTTCCTGCACCCAACTACATTACTGTCTTAGTTCATATCACAAGTGTGCTTTTAAGGAGACTCTCCAGATCATGTTCACTTAATGTGCTTCGGTTTGTATCATGGAGCAGTCTCAAGTGCATGAGCAGGACGCCTTTTTAATAAAATTAAGCTGAAAGGGCACCTGGTACATTCCAGATGTAGACAGGTATGTAGTGCATGCACTCAGATTTGAGCTAATCCAAACCATAAACCCCTGCAGCGTGCATAGTGTGGATGTCAGCTCCTCAGCACCAGCTTTTTCACTTTACAGATCCACTGTTTATGAATGCAGACATAAACCAGCAGTCCAAAATGTAGCTTTGTGGTAGACTGGATGTGCTTTGAACCTGAATGGAGGAGGAGGATTCTGATGTTCAACAACATCTGCCATTTCAAAACTTTCAAATGGCACCAGAGCCTGAGTGCGTTACACACAGGAAAACTGATATCCTGACACAACACACCTCTGGAAGTAGACCCCTGGTTTGTCTTCAGGCCCCTACTCTGCTGAATCACTCTGAATCAGGCAGAAATCAGCTTCAGAAACTTTGATGTCTTTTGAAAAAATGCAGCTGAAACCAATACATTTCAAAGGAAACTTCATTTTGCAGAAAACGTTACAGCTGGTTCTTCAAGGCTTCTGAAGGAATGGAAGATTTAGGGCTCAGGTCTGCGAGAATTTGAATACAGGAATCTTTCTATTCACAGATGTGACTTTGATACCTAAGGAAAGTTTCCTTTCCTTAATGAGTGTTTCAGTCTTGATCTTTTTCACCACAGTGAGAAGTGGATTTAAGAAGGATTGGGATGTGGACAGGATGATTGCTTTTTGTTTTATGACCATTTTATAAACTTAAATGAAAATAAACAAGCAATCAATCAACAATGTGGCTGGAAAGGCTGAAAAACAGAAAAGAAAGAATAACCAAAGATTAGCTCAGACGAAATCCTCTCCCGGTGCTACCTGGTGTTCTTTTCAAAGACCTCTCAAGGCTGAAAGAAATAGAGAAACGGGTGTAGAAACACTGAAAATTTGTATTATTGACGGTCAGGGCTCTAAGGGCCCTAGAGGGTTTTAATTGCCCTGACTGACCTGACCTGGGACCCCCAATCCAGGCCCTCTCTGCTAATAACCCAGGAGCTCCACTAAAGCTGAGGCCCAGGCACTTAGTCTTGCCTAGGCTGTACTGTAGGTAGCTGGTCTGCTGGCTCTGACTCCTGGGTGGCCTTTGCACCTATGTTGCCTCCAGTCCTGTGTCCTTGCCTTGCTCAGTCTGAACTTGTGGAACTGTCTGCTGCCACCATCCCAGGGTCCTGTGTGGGGTCCCTCCTCGCTTAGTCTCTTTGTGGAGCCCTGTTCTCACTGCTCTCTTGCAGCTGACTATGCTAAAATCCATTTTCAGCCTCTCCCTCTCCTTGAAAAGTATCTCCCAGAACTCCCCTGTGTTCTTCACTGTCACACTGAAACCTGAATTGGTGAGATAAGGTCTAGATAAAGGATATGGTGGGCATCTGTAATTTGCAATGGAGTCAGTCAGAATTGCTGTGTAGAAAATAAAGAATACATATATCCTTGAGTCATTGAAAATCATGACACTATGATAACATACTAGAGTTCTGAGGTATATGATGAAATCTGCATTAACAAAGCAGTAGGGAACTTTTAACTTAACGAGCTTATCCCTCGAGGGAAGGGACGTGGATGTTTGGCGATACATCCTATTTCTGTGTGCTCTGTATTCCTTCTTTATGACGAGTGAGGTCTTGGCCTTGATTGTACCTCTGAACTCCTGAAGTTGGGTGAAGACCAGCTGTTCAAACAAAACAGAAATTATGTCAACTACTGGCACACAGAAGAAAATACAGTAAAGAATTCTGGGTATGTAGGTAGACTTTGAGATGTGACATATTTATAAAGAAAGAAAATGTGCAGGACGTCCTAAAATCCTTCCTATTAAAAGAATCTTGGTAAGAAATTAAGTACAGTGATAGAAATGTTTGACTGGGTTTGTACTTTAAAATGAGGTTACCATAACACTTGATTAATGCTGTTTGAGTCATACTGCAATTGCAGTACATATACAAACTGTTCTAAGATTTATTGTGCAGTAAAAAAGTCTCATTAGAGAGATGTGTGGATATTCAGTGCTGCTGAGTCTCCTTTTAGCTCCAGGCTCATTTTAAAATCCTATTCTGTACATTTTTTGGAAAGCTGGAAATCCAAATACCTGCTTCTGACAGAACTTAGGACAATTAGATATTAATAGTCAATTTAACATCCTTCTTTCATTTAAGTAGATGGCATTTTAATGCTTTTAAAATTAGAAGGAGGAAAAAAAAGCACTTTTTAGATCCTGATTTTCAGTACCTATTGCTGTTCAACTTTGTTAGTGAACAAGTTTTTTTCTGTTCTTTTCTGAAATGTTTTAATGTATTTCAGTGCAAATTGATTATCAGATATTTTTTTACTGCAGAGGTCGTGGATATATTTTCCTCCATCTTTTGGGGGAATTAAAGGGAGATACTCTGTGTCAATATGGATTCTGGTTTGAATGTTTTAATCTAAACTTTGCCACAGAGCTAAGGCCAAATTCAGATCACTTGCTAAACAAATTAATAGGAATTGATTATTTGTAGTAATATTGGTTTCTCCATGACTCATCTCTTATAGGAGTATGCAGTTTTCTACATCTTTTGAAGCAGATCTTGCTGGCGATTTATAGACCTTACACATTATGGTGCATGTCATGTCACCTACTTATCCCTACACCTCCTATGACAAGCCTTCTCCAGTGTCAGATGAGCCCTCATCTTCAAGGAAGTTGGATGAGCTACAACCTTTGTGGACCAATTTGTAACAGAGGCTTGCGATCACCATTTGCTGTTAAGCAATCACTCAAATTTAAGCTCAGGGGGCTTGCAGCTTCGTATAACTTCCCATATTTTACCATCTGCTGAGACCAGACAGTGTCAGCTACACAAGACAGTGAGCCACACAAAACTATTTCGTGACAAAGCTGACATTTTGAGTCAAGGTCCTCATATTAAGTAGTTTTGAAGTCCCCTAATAACTGTCAAAATAGTTTTTTATTGAGGAAAAAAAAGGTAAATATTTAGTTAACTTGCAAAGAAGGCATGTTACATCTCATCAGACTATAGGGCAAAAACCCTGTTAGAGCTGGTTTAAGAAAAACAAACCGAAAAAAAGTTGAAATAATTTCTAAAAGAAAAATGATTTTTTAGGAGCACTTTGTTGTCCTGGTCACCTGTGAGAAAAAAAGATTGTGCAAGCATGTGTCTGTTTTCTCTGCCTGAACCAACTTGCTGATTTTAACTAAATTTGTTAGATAAGTGTTGTTCACAAAGACAGTTCAAGTCGTAAAAGTTTCTTGAAAACAAGAAGCTAGGTAGAGAACAGTAAAAGGTGAAATATGCTATGGACTATGGATACTGGAGTGTTCACCTATCTTCTAATATGGGAAAAATTTTGCCTGGACTTCACACATTCTTGGCTACCAGCCACCAGACTTGCATTATTAGGGAAACTAGGTTCTACTTTCTCTTCTTTTATGGACTTACTTGATGGTGGTTCCTAGGATTTGCTTTATCTACAGGTAGATCTAATTTCTAAAGAAAATGCCTAAATGCTCACAACACTGTCCTAAGTTTGACCAAGAAAGGAAATGTTTCCTTGGATATTTTAGATCTGTGATAGAAGATATTTTCCATGATGACTCCTCCCTCCTCTTTTCCACCTTTTTTCTTATACTGTGTGTACTAGAGTAGAAAAACAGGTTTGTAAAGAGATATAATTTGGTGAAGTGCAGGAGTCAGGGAAGTTTAACTGAGAGGTATTGAGTGGGGGAAGAAAATCACACAAGGCTAATCTCCACCTTTTCAAGGAAAATCATTTCTCCAAGTTCTCTGCCATCCCTTGTTCTCTCAAACTTTGGAACCATATATGCGGTTTTCTCCAAGACCTTGCTCTGATGTCTCCAAGGTTAATATAAACCAACTGTGCTATATCTATGTGACAGATGGTGCCCAGTGCTGTCAACAGTAGTGAGAAGTTTATGCTAGCCTCATATCAGGGCCTTGTTGTGAAATATTAACCTCTTCAGACCTGATGCTCACTGACAAGCAGGCATCCTCTTGAAATCAGAGCAGAAGGTGAGGTGTGTGTGCCGGAGCTGGCTGCAATATCCTCCCCACCACTTTGTTGATGTTTACAACTGAATTGAACACATAACTAAAGCAGAAGATCACATTGCTTATTCTTGGAACCAGTATTTCAGTTTACTGAAGAACAGTCAGACAAGAAGCATTTCTTATTCTCTGTATTAGCTTTACTTAAGTATCACAGCCAACTGTAAAGTGGTTGTAAGAACAAAAAGTCCCTAACCAGTGAGCCTAAGGATGACAGTGTGTAGAGTCTCTGGTGTGCTCATCTGCTGCCAGGAGCACTTTCCTCTAGGCTTTTTTATGTACTCCCTCTGCTTTTGTCTGTAGAGTTAATACACATGAAATGTTTCCTGGAAATAACAATACACTGTAAATCTTTTGTAGTTATAGCATTTTTGTTTTCCCTTGGCAATAGGTTTAGGGACTCTTCTGCTTTGAAATGCTAAATGAAACACTTTTCTTTAAATTATATCCATCTAAATCCTGAAGTAATTTACTTTTTTTCTAAGTAGAAAGTACGATTAATTAAAGGGAAAAAAAAAGTAAAATTACTTAAGAGAAAAAAAATCTACTTTTTTCCTGTACATCTTTCCCTGTACCACACACACCACACTCCCTCATTTACCACAAAAACTTTCAATTTGCTATCTGTATGGGTCACCTTCAAACATTTTTTTTCCAACATGTGCTTAGACTTACATGAGAAAATATTTAAATACTAATATGTCAAGAGAAATCAACAGTGTCCTAGTTAGTTATTTTTATCATAGTATTAGCAGAACTCTAGAACAAATGACCATAAAATATGTTTGTACATAAAATGTGCTACCTTTCAACTTTGCACTCCCCAACTCTATTTTAAAATTAGCTTAATTTCATGCTTTTGAAAGCTAGACTATTCAGAAATGCTAGAGAGTACTGGGGCTGATTTTTAGATCTGGTGTTTACTATATAAAAGCAAGACTGCACACTACACAACAGCATTCTACATGTCTTTTCTATATCTTTGGAAAAGTGGATTTGTACATCAATATTGAAACACTTCAATAATTGAATTTCTTAAATCATAAGAATATTTTAAGTACTTCTTAAAAAGGAAGAGAACTTACTATTGTATCATTGGCCGTTTAAACAAAAATGAACAGTGGATTCCCAATTAAGATTTGTGAATTTTAGAGAACTTCCTTCCTACAGTAAAGGTCATCCATCTGATACATTGTCCTGGGTTCAGCTGGGATAGAGTTAATTTTCACAGGAACCTGGGAGGGGTCACAGCCGGGACAGCTGACCCGAACTAGCCAAGGAGCTATTCCATACCAGGTGCCATCATGCTCAGTATATAAATGGGGAGTGGGCTGAGGGGTTCTCTTGGCTTTTGGTGGGGGAAGTGGTAGAGTGTGAGGTTCTTCGTGGTGAGCAGTTGCACTGTGCATCACTCATTTTGTATATTCTTTTATTTAGTACTGTTGTTGTTGTTGTAACTTCTCTTTTTGTGTTGTCCCAGTAAATTGTCTTTATCTCAGCCCTTGAGGTTCTGGGTTTTTTTTTCCTTTTCTCCTTTCTGATTCTCCTCCCCATCCCACTGGAGGGGGGTGGGAGGAGCAAGCGAGTGGCTGCGTGGTCCCTTGTTACCAGCTGAGCTGAAACCACAACATATGTATAAACATTTTTAATAGAGCTTCCTGTGTATCACAATATTGTCCAATAAAAATGTGGCAGTGCTAGGTCAGGTGGAATAATTGAAAATGACTGGATATTCTGCAGACTTTGTGACAAATATTGAAAGTCCCTTGCCATCCTAAGTCCTTAACACCAAAAAGGCACCAAGTATTTTTAGTGGTGACAGGTGACAGGTTTCCAAATCTCAGGAATAAGCTGCACTACAAAGTGGCCTTCACAATAGTCATTGTAATAAACCAAGGCTCTGGGAATTTTCTCACACCAGTACAGTTCTCAGTGGCCTTGCCCGGTAATGACCAGTGCTAGTGTATAATATGAGACTCATGTGTTAGCATTTTCAGAGGAATTTCCCAGCCTGCCTTGCTGGTATTCACCATAGTGCTGTGGAGTGGGGCATTGAGGAGGAGGGGGCGGGGGAAAGAGCATTCTACAATTTCCTTTCAGCACATTTACAGCTATTTTTTCAAGCCCAGCATGTGTGTTTTGGAGGCAAGAGAAGGCCAGGGCACTCGGATTGTTGTCTTAAATGAAATTTCAATCAGTCTAAAGACTGGCTCTCTAGACAGCTGTTAACTTGCAGGTGTGCCATACTAAAATGTGCAATGTGGTTAAACAAATGAAAGCCAGGCTATGAATGTAGAGCCTTGAAATGTTTCTTAATATGAGGAGGACAAAAAAAGATATTTATGCAAATATATTTTGATGTACATACATAAAATCAAAAGAGAAATGATGAGGCTTTTGGCCAAAGCAGTTTCAAATCTGAAATGCCTTCTGTACTTAAATAAACATGTATTGGGAGACATTATTTAAGCAGCAGAATCTGACACTCACAGAAACTTTACCTATAAAATCCCTGTAAAGTACCATGTTTGCCACTACCCATTTATAATATCCCACTGGTAGAACATTAATTGATAATTGATTTCATCTTCTGGCTTTGTTTGCTAGCTCTAAATTTTAATTATTTTGAAATTACGTTCATTTCTGAGAGCACAATGAGAATTCTTGAATCTGTTTAGCATTGCGTAGTAAGTGGGCCTGTGTGCCTGACATTGAGTACAAACTCAATCTCAGAATACCTAAGTGCTTTCAAAAGAACAGAGATCCATTAAGAGTACAGAAGCTTTTACTTATTAGGAGTGTATTTCCCAGCCTAGGACAACATTACTAATCCCAGAGCTGGAGCTCAGTCCTGAGATCTCCTGTAGCAATGAAACACAGCTGGCCCGCTGCTGAAGATAAGAACAGTTTTGCTGAGGTAATACTCATTACAGGACATCTTTCTCTTGTTTTTGTTTGCCATCTGGTTACAAATGGTTGTATTTTCTCAAGGCATGTGTTATTTCAAATATTTGCCAGAAGAATTCTGATGCTTCACTTATTGCCATATGTTGTTTCTGTCTGCTATCTGATTAAAAGTCATAAACCAAGCAGTTTGGTTCAGTTTCCATATTAGATGGGATGTCCATAACCAGCATAAGACTTAGAGGAATTTGAGAAGAATTTCTTAAAAACTTAACTTAAACATTGCTGAGAGTAAGCACATTCCACATGGTGATGAGACTAGGGATACTGCTTTTTGTCTGAGGGGGGGTGTATGTGATGCCTACTATCCTGACAAAATCACAGTAAAATGCAGATTACCTCCATTTTTCAGATGAAACTGAGCAAAATTCTGTGAACTGTACAATTTCATGCAGGAGGTACACAGCAGAGCCAAGAACTGAACCAGAAACTGAGTTTCAGACAAGTGCCTTAGTCACAAGCACATCCATAATCAGAACAGTCTGCTGGTCATCAAAAATGAACCAGAGAAGGAACTGAATGCAAAAGGAAATACTGAGGCTCATTTTTTACAGTAAATTCAGATGTCTTTAGTCTGTAATAGATAAAACAGTATAACTTAGCTTATTAGAGGAATGAAATGGTTATGTCAAAATGAACTGATTTTAACCTGCTGTGTAGCAAGTGGATGTTTTGGTACACCCTTGCCAGTTCTCACATATTTTGGATGGAAAGTGAGGTCAATACAAGGTGTTCTTAAATATAATTTTGTTTTTTACTGCACATCAGCCAACTGACACAGTGGATTTCCTCCCCTACACTATGGTTGACTGGTCTTTTCCCGCAATCAGGAAAAACATTACTTTCCCCTCAGACTTTTAAGTAAGCATACATGAGGTTCATATTTACTTTACTAGCTACACAAATTTGGAACTAAACCCAATATTCTCAGTCTATGTGATAGCTGATAGCAAAGCTTTTGTGATGGTCTCTTTGTCTTTCCTCCCCAGACAGAAGTTTGGAAGGGCGTATTATCCACCCAGGAAATAAATTTGTCAAAGCCAGCAGTAAAACCTAGATTTATAACTGGCAAGTAGCAGCTGGACATATCATTTTAAAGTAGTTTATAATCCCTTGATAATATTCAGCAAAAGTTTAGCCAAATGGAAATTTTTTATTTGGTTCAAACCCTGAACCGATGAAACACCTTTTCCGGAACAACTTCTGTGAGTAAGAGACTCTCTGACCTTTTCTTGGGATTCAAGTAATTTACATTTAGACCCGTACTCTGTGGCCAGACTGTGGCTTCAAACCATTGCACACGTCAAAGAGTCAAAGAGTCCAACATGGAGAAACTTCGCAATAACAGCTCCTGGAGGTGAAAGACTGAGTGTCCCTTCTGCATGCCATCCTTAATCACTGACAGCTGTGTAGTGGGGATGTGCAGCCTCCTTTCTGGCATGCTAAATCCTCAGGCTGGGGGCAGTGTTGACCAATGGTTGGAGCCAGGATGGCCAAGGTCACACTGTGGCTCTACCTGTTGCTGGCTTTGTGACCCTGAGAAAGTGCTTCCCTTCTGCTTAACTTTCCTTTTCTTCATGTAGTGCTTGTGTTTTCAGCTTTTATTGTGAGATTTATGGGATCACCCTTTGGACCAATCCTAAATAATAGGTCTTGAGTTCTTTTTTTTCTCTTTTAAACAGGAAATAATGGCCATCAATATCAGGATTCCCTTTTTACAGATCACATGGCAGAAACCCAGAGTTTATATTTACTTCTTGAAAGCACACCAGTGGTTGCCTGATGAGGCAGAAACTTAATACAGATCCCCATGACCCAATGAAGTTCCTTAGAGAAAATCTTTGAAAAAGAAATATTGCTGGGTTTTGTCTCTTATCTGTTCATCTTCTCTCATCTGACTGCTGTGACATGTTTGTTTCCCAATCAGTTTGTCCTTTTCAATTCAATCTCAACAACACTTTAGAGGTTTATTGGGGGGCAAGTAGCAGGGTTTCTTATTTCACTGGTCTGCTTGTCCTACAGCTTTGAGGTAGAATTCTTCCTGTATGTGACAGCAGGAATGGAGCGTGGATGGATCTATGCAGAGCAGAGACTTAAAAGTTGACCATAATGCATTTCAGTTTTAATATTTGAAACATTTTTTCCTTTTTTCAAATTTATAATGTAAAAGAATCCAAACTGTGTAAAGATTGGAAACAGATAAAAGGTTAGGGTTAAAAAATAATACTCACACTATGTGAGGAAGCACATGGAATATAAGAGAAGGAGAAGACTAAGGCATTGTTCTGGTCTGTCCTAGAAATGAGATCCACTGCTGAAAGAGGGCATCAGCCACTACTTTCTACCTAGTTGTATCTAAACAAGTACTATGAGTAAATAGACACAAGCTCAAATCTGCAAGACAAAAGGAGTAGGTAAAAAGTTTCACCTTTCTTACACAGCTATAATGAATGAGTAAAAATAAAGAGGCCTGGGAAACAAAGATAGAACGTAATCTTCCAAAATCAGGGTAAAGGAGTTCTGACGCAGAAGCAATGACTTAGGAAGCAGAATATTGAAAAGTCTGCCAGTGTTTGATATCCTGTGCATCGAGGAGCTGTTAACTTGAGATGTTTTTCCACTGGGTTTTACTTCAAGAACTACATGGCCTCAGCTGGAAACAAACATTTCTCATGGTATTTAGTGTAACTGCCCATGAAGAACTTCTTGTTAGAGCAATTTTGGTTTCTTAATGTGTTTCTAGAAAATGCTGGTCAGCTGTTTTGAAAACTTTAGTTAGCTAGATTACTGATCCTCATCCATTTTTTCAAGACAGTGGAAAAGTGGTTCACACTTTTTATTTCCCCACAGTAAATCTAGTGTCATTTTTAAATGGCAGATCCCATGCCCTCTGCTTCTCAGTTCTGTTGTTTTGTCCATATATTTGCATCAAAGTTTTCTAAGTCATTCCAGCAGCACAAAGTCCTATCATTTTCTAAGTGTTTTCTTATTAAAAATTGTCAGGTACTTCATGACAGGTGCTTTAGACAACAGTGTATTCTTACAAGGACTTTAAAAATATTTCTTGAAGGTGGAAATGGTGGCTTGTTTTTCCAGATTGTGAGGGATTTAGATGCCTAAGGTTTGTTTACTTCATTTTCTCATTGTACATCTTTTCCTGAAGTGCAGCAAAATTAGGGTGAAAGGTAAACTGTTCTCCTGGACTTCAGTTCCTGAACCACAGTATGTTTTCTTGTCACCAGCTGATATTAAAACAGTTGTCAGTATTCAAAAAAAGTGCCAGCGTAGTATTTCTTTCCTATTCATCTTTCATTATCAATAGGAAAAACAGAGTTGTAGAGTGCATTGGCATTACACTTGGACTCAAGATTAGTTAGTCTGAGCCAGCATGGATTTGGAGTGTGAAGCCAGTTAACTCACTTCATGCTGCTTCTGTTCTACCTCCCACTGCATATCTGTCTTATGTCTTTGAATTATAAACTCCCTGAGACATCGGTAGTTTCTTACTAGCTATCTGGAGCCTAGTACAATGTGCCCACATTTCAACTAGAGCTCTCCTATCTTTATAGTGGTTCCAATAATAAGCCATAATAGTTTTTGTTTGCTATTCCACAGGAGCACAGTTGTGATTGATTGTACAATTATTTTGGTTACGTCCACAAATCTTTAGGAAACTATCTATCTCATCTACCTGAACCTAGACGTTTATCTGTCTCTCCTTAGAGACACTCTTTCCATTCATTCCTCTCTGGTGAACCTATAATATCTTTGCACAGAGGATCCTGTTTCTGCCCTTCAGAGTTTGCATGACACTCGAAATAAAGATTTTTGTCATAAGCCCTGCAGCTTCCTCTGCTTTCAGCTGCCCTTCTTAATGTCAGGTGTTTGCTTGGTGAGTACCAGCCAAGAAAGTAGTGAAGAAGTATGTATTGGCCCTGTGGTTTGATCACTGGCCCTCCAATTTCAGCTTCACCTCAGCTCCTTTCAAACTGCTTTGCAAAATAATGTTGGAAATTGGAAACAGGGATAAAGGGTGGTGCTCCATATTTGCCCTCTGCACTTGTGTACCATTTCCTGGTACTAATCTTCCACCTGATGGTGATCTCTAGTGTGAACTTGTGCAAATTTAATGATCCATGCAGAAGGGTTAGTTCATTCTGCGTAATGTATTCAATCCTGCAAGGTGTGCGTCTTGTTTTGTTGGTGGTCTTTTACTGATGTTTTTGAAGTTGTTAAAAAATGTTCAGGATCACCTAGAATGAATAATAGGAAGTATTTAGGGCACTTCAGTGGGGAACATCAGCTTGGGTTGCTGAAGAGAGGTCTATAAACTAATTAGCTCAGGGAATTAATAAGAGCAAAACAAGTTTGGTGCACACAATGCTATCTTGTTTCCTAGTAGATGAGCCTACCAAAAGACTGTAGACTTTTCCTCAGTCCCTTGGGTTCAAAATACTATGTCTGAAATACATGATATGTTTACGGATGCAGAAAAATACTAATAATATGACCTAGGGAGATTTGAGTTTGAGAGTCTTGTCTTTGCTTCTTTGTGGAGAATTGCATGGGCAACCTGATGTAATACTAGAAGCTTTGAGTCACTGAAGGGTACAGAGGTTTTTTAACCTTTACTGTTCTTACATTTCTGTTACATTCCAGTTCCAAGAGATCTTTTTTTTGAACATGATGCAAAAGGGAGTGATCTCAAATATTTTCATGCAATGGGAAAATCATTTCCTACTCTTATCCAGGCAGGATGTAGATTTCTCACAGGTACCTTCATTGCATATATTAATAACAAGATAAAAAAACAGCAGCAAAGGTTGTGTTTATCTTATTTCCTCCACCTGTGCTGAACAGCCACACTCTATAATACTGAATAAACCAGGAAGGAGATTGCTGGGAAGGTGGTGTAATCTTATATACACATAAGTATATATACATATAATATACGCATAACTCACTATGGGGCGAGTTAAGATATTGGACTTCAAATCACTTTACAACCTAGGGGGAAAATAAACTTTCTCTTCTGAGCTGGCAATTGCATGAAATGTAGCTTTTTTTATGCAGGGTTCCCACCCCCCCCAAAAGATTTCTTCTCTGTTTCCTTTTCATAAATCCCAGATGAAACTTTTAAATCCAAGTTAGTTTGAAGCCACTGAACTTTTGTAAGATTTGCTCTAGCAGCTTATTTGCACTGAACACAGAAGTCTCAGGCAAGAATGACTGCAGACTAGAATGTACCGTAGGTCTACGCCAGAAGCTTTGAACTCAGGTACAAGTGAATCATTTCCAAGTAATCTGGCCCACACAATGGAATATTTCCTGTCTGGATGAATTACATGCTGCCTGGGTGGGCTTGTGAATGGTGAGAAAGAAAACAAAGATTAAAAAATCACTGCTTCACTTACTTAAACCAGGGAGGCAACCCAGTGAGGATGTCTGAAATGCTAAGGACTGCTCTAAATATTTCAGGTTTGGCCTGCCATGGGCTGATCAAAGTGTATGTGAGAGGCAGCAGTGTGTTCATTATCTCCTGTTTTGTACCAGATATATCATAGCAATCATTTTGTCTTGTCCTGTCAGTCTTTACATGGTAGATTGAAAAGAAAGAAAAAAGTATACTCTTCCAAGGTTTTACTGTCAAAGCGTGTCATTTGAATGTCTGCAGCCACTAGGTGGACATCATGGAGGGGAACCAAGAACTTGTGGCAGCTTAAAATCTTCACATTTCTGGACCTGATGAGAGTTAGAAAGAAGTTTCCCTGGACTTGATTCTCCAGGTGCCAACCCCTGTTGGGTGGGCGATGTTGGGCCTCAACTAGCCACTGTGTTCAGCAGGGCAACCTCTTGCTGTACAGCATGTTCAAACTGCTCTGTCAAACAGCCTGGAACCTTCCATGTGGGAAGAACCATCTAAGAAGTGATTTAGCCCATCAAGTGGATTTCTGGAGGTATAGCTGCTTTATTTTGCATAAAGGGCAATGTGTCTTCCTTAGTGCTAAAAGTGAATTACTTTCCATGACTCACTTTCAAAGTGGTTGCTCTGGTGAAAAGCTGAAGTTTCTCAGCAAACTGTTGCCACCAAAGCAAGACTGGTTTATTCCTAACACTGTGCAAACTAATGATGCGCAACTGTCATACCCTGCAACATACATATAAGCACTCAGAAACCTGTATGTCTCATTCAGACAGCCATTCTATCACCTTCCTGTGATAACTGTCTTCTCCTTCCCAAAAGAACCAGCTATGTTTTGCATCATCTTCCCACAGTGGGGACCAGTCTCAAGTTGGTCATTACTGAGAGAACAGGAACACGCAGTGGAGAGTTCCACTGCGCCATCGTTTCCAAGAGAATAGGTTGATGTCAATTTGTTTTATTTCTATGAACCAAGCATACAGTTGAGCTCATGATGTCCTTGAGGAATCAGGCCCGTGGGCCCTGAGGCTCCAAGCCATAATGTTATCCTTCTCCATTTATTATTTTTGAGCTGAAATTTAATGTAATTGAATAGTTTTCTCGAAGATTAACAGAAATCAAACCCTCACGTAACTCCATTAAATTCACTGGAGTTACACCAAGCATGACTTTGGCCCATTTTACGTTTTCTCTGAAGATGTGAATCATCTCTAACACAACTTCACTGATTTAATATTTTGGACAACAGATTGATGCAAGTAATTCTACAAAACCTCAGAAGCCATCCTCAAAAACTTCCATGATCACTTTTTTTCAAAACCACATAAATGTCTTGCAGTTGTGCAGAATGAAACATCAGGTCACAGAACTTATGTAGCAAATTCATAAATATCTGGTTTTAAGGCATTGCCTAGCACTGAATTTTCTGGCAATAGCTTTCCTCTGTAATAAGAAGGCTGTTGTTTCTAGGTCTTACTATTATGACTTTGAATGTTATCTATCAGGTCCTCTGTCTAAATCATTCTCCTTCTGTACAGTTTCGGTACTGAATGTGATCTACACTGTGAATAGGACCTTGTTTAGTCTGATTTCCCAGAAGCAACAGGCTGCAGTTAAAATGTAAAATGCTGTGCTACCACATAAATTCCATTTTCTGGGGATAGAAATTGTCAATACTTTTGTTCTAATGCGTTAGTCAGGTTTTCTGAGTCCAAACAGATTTCCAGTTGTTTTCTTAAAGCTATGTCAAAATGCTTGAATTCAGCTTTCATTGACAGTGACCTCATCATCAGGTTTTATTCTGATATGTGGATATAAATAATAAGGTGCCTGTGTTTATTGTAAATATTTAATTATTACCTAAACTAAAATTACTTGTATGGCATTTGGAAATTTCAAAATGAACGAGGACAGTAACACAGTCCTTGATTTGCTGAGCAGGTTGTGCTCAGGTTAGGCCTCTCAACATTGATTCTGAGCTGAAGTTAGAAGGACAATTGCTCACCAAAATCTTGAGAACTTTCTTTTAGTAATGCTGAAATGTATACCTGTTTCATTATAAATCCCTTCAAATATGGAAGTAAGATATTTAACACAAATGCATCTAGTATTCTCTACTTTTGAGTCTAATAACTGTAATTTATCAAATTATCTGACAATTTGGCCAATTCAGTCTTTTTAATTGTAGAATTAATCCAGTGAAATTATTCTTTCAAAATTTAATTGTTGAATGTCTATAAAAGCCCTTATACAGCCAGGAATACCTTGTTTTGTATATTTTTCTAACAAGACAAGTATTTAAAGAATGGAAAGCTGAATTGGTTGCAGTACATAGAAGAAATTTTATCACTGGCTGTAAATGTATTTAGATATCTAATTCACAAGAATGTCTGGCTCCAGTCCTGATGAGTTTCTGGCTTAATCTATATAATGTCAATGTAGCTTTTCTCTGCTCTTTTTTACTGACCTATCTTGATTTCAAGCTGTTTATTGCCTGAGATTATGCCTTGTTTTGAGAATGAACAACACCTAGATTAAATGGGTTTCTAATTATTTCTAAGTAAAAAAAATAGTATATTTATAAAATGATAACTTACTAAAAGGTACTCATTAGAACTTGAACAATATGTTAGAGAACAAGAACAAATATGTTAGAGAAGATCTTTCGACTGAATTGTCTTACACTGAAGGTCTTTGGCAGAAGGAAATTTTATATCTTGGGTATTAGAGTGATAAGAGTGATAAAAGAATATGAAAAATGAAACATTTTATTTGTTTTAGGGCAAGTTTTCATAGAAGCAGATAGAATGTGGGAAATACATGCTTTAAAACCAAAGAGATCTCCATAGCAAAATGATTTGAAAAATTACATAAATTATTTAGAAAACCACCAGAGGAATTAAATTTTTTTTTATATAAAGAAGAACTATTTATCCATGGAGCTGACTGAAAATTCACTGTGCTTGACTCCCTGAAAAGTTAATCCCTTCTTCTTGATATAGCAATGAAAATTATGGCAAATAGCTGTATACAAATAAAAGTATATTTTGTCATGAAGGAAAAAAATACCAGGGGATCTTGATTTTTAGACAGAGCTACAATTTGGACAAAAAAAAAAATAAATGTGGTAGCCCTATGTCTCCCTTCCTCTTTTACTTTGAAGACTCATTGAATAAGATGTACTTTAAAATGGCATCAGGTTGTTCCAACAGCATTACAGCTCTGCTGTAAGAAGAAATGGTTACACTGTTCAATAATTTACTTTTCCAGTATGGACCAATGGTCAGAAGTTTTTACTTTACATCAGATCTGGGTGGTTTTTGTCCTTATGAGGCATTTTGTATGAATAGAAATTCTAATAAGTTTCTCCTTGTTTCCAGAGGAAAATATGATTTTTCACCTACAATTAGAGCTGGCTGGCCAGTAATAGTTCATTAAATCACAGTTTAGTTATGCAAGGATCATTTCCTTTTTGAAGAAAAGTCCTTAATTTAGAAACCTCATTCAATATATGTCCCAGAAACTTCTCTCTAAAGGGGAAATCTTTTTTTCTTAATGTTCATGTATTTGAAACTACTCTTGCATACTTATCTTTGTTCTTGTAATGAAAGAGGAATTCATTCATCACTCCTTATTCAGTCTTCCAGTATCTGTGGTGAGTCACAGTAAAAAGTATTAGAGAGGATATTTATAAGAAAACAGTAGTATTGGGAATATTTGGGATATTGGCCATGAATTCAGGATGAATTACAATAAATAAAATATATGTCAGATCTCATTCAGTCACTGAAGGAACTTCATTAAAAAAGATGAATGACTAAGGAACCCTGATGTGCTTCTGCAAAATAGGGGGTGGGAAACAGTACCCTTATCTCACAGATAAAATAAATGAGAATTTATATTCTCAGGTGAAATTTGCCCTATATGGTCTCCTCGGTACTAAAAGTAATTTTAATTTAATTGTACAGAATTGTTTACATGACATATGTCATTATATAACCACATCACAGTATAAGCACCATCATACACTTTAAAATTTTTCTTTTTGTGGTTCAAAAGTACCATTAAGGATGGTTTGGTTTTTTGGTTGTTCTTTTTGCCTGAATAACTCCCCTCACCTGCACCAAAAAACTCACAGATTTGAAGTAGCACACTAATTTGAGCCTATATTCTGATGAGCTGGTACTATCCTGTGTTTAAGTTACCTAATACTATACTCTTTTTTTTTTTTTTTTTTTTAAAACCTTTCCCTAAGGTATCTTTTAACATCCACTATGTGACAACATTCACATTGAACAATGTGCGTTTATCTACATACCTTTACTTAGTCTTATGAAATTTTGTTTAAGTTTTGCTGAATTTTAGCAAAAATGTCTCTCACTCTCTTCCTTAGAAGAACACTGTTAACAAACCATAGTAACTTGGACACTGACATGTCAACCATCCAAAACCCATTGTAACAGTCTTTATATTGTGTATAGATTATAATATAAAGGGCTTTTTTTAAGCAGTTCATTTTTACCAGCTATCATTCTGCCTCATTCACCATAAGAAACATAGGCCAAGACATATATTCAGAAATATAATTGTATAGAAAGAGTAAAACCAGGTTTTTTAAGCTTTAGCCTGCCTGACTTTTAAATTCAGTGCTACTGTTTAGATGTATCCATATTAGTAGTAGTAGTAGTAGTAGTATTCCAAATAGTATATTAGGGTTGCAAATCAAAGATTCAGAATTCAGTAATCAATAAAATGAAGATTAATTGCATAAGCCTTTTTCACCTTTCCTTCCTCTTCATTTTTGCCTTCCAATCTCCTCTCTCTTTTCTCAGTATCTTTCCAGCAAAATAAACTCAGGTATCTCCTTGGCCCCTCCACTTTCTACTCCTTCTTTTGCTAAGTTGACTAGGAACCAAGGAAGCATCTGTAGCAGAGGACACTCCCGCTCATGCTCTCAGTTTGTGTATCTCTGGTGTTACAGCGTCTTACACAGCTGGGGGACAATTCCAATATATTCCACAAAAGAACACTTAGAAAATGTATCAAACAAATTAGCAAGTTTTTCCTAACTTACCTGAGAACAGGTATTTCCTAGGTTTAAAATGTACCAACACTTGGGAATAACTTCTATGAGAACAAGAGCAAGCATATACAGTGGTGTCGTGACCAGTCCCAAGAGCTTCCTCCAAATAGCGAAAGGATTGAAGTTTTTGCATAATTTGAAAATTGAAGGTGGTGAAAGGACTGTTATCAAAAGAAGTGTTGGACTATTAATTGTAAGATGCTAGTCTCAAAAGTAATGTCCATGTCCATTCAATTAAGGTCTTTTTTTCTAGACCCAGTAAAACTACAATCAAAAAGCTAGTTCTGCTCAGTTTTAGCTAAAGGAAGGTGAGGATTATTTAAATATTTGTAATAAAGCCAGCCAGCCAAAAAACTATCATTTTGGTTGGTGTTTATTAGCCATAACTTATTAATTATGCATATGACTTTCCCATTCTTTCACTATAAGCACACATACAAGTCTTTCTCTATAGAGATATATATTTGGGGTAATATGAGGCATTGCAGTTTTCTCCATTAAATTTTTTTAGCAAATAGACTTATTTTTAGGAAATAGGCAGAACAGAACTGCCTCCTCAGTCTTTCCTGTTTTGCTGGAAGGATGGAATACACTCTCTTGTCTTCAGGTCTTCAGGTCTGCAGTGCATCCTTTGAGGGCTACAGCTTCAGATACCCCCTTCCAGCTGCATTCTTTATTCAGCAAAGATTTCTATCTGATGCCTGAATTTCTGTGGCCTGAGACATATGCTGGCCTAGTCTCCGGATGCCTGGGTGAGCTGAATGCCAAGGTGTGTTACAGGGCCTACTGCCAATGTAGGTGCCATCTTGAGGCTCTTCATCTTCAGAGCTCTTTGAGGAGTCATTACTGAGATGAGCCTTGTCCTGGTTTCAGCTGGGATAGAGTTGTCTTCCTAGTAGCTGGTACAGTGCTGTGTTTTTGAGTTAGGTATGAGAAGAATGTTGATAACACACTGATGTTTTTAGTTGTTGCTAAGTAGTGTTTAGTCTAAAAAGTCAAGGATTTTTCAGCTTCTCATGCCCAGCCAGCGAGAAAGCTGGAGGGGCACAAGAAGCTGGGAGGGGACACAGCCAGGGCAGCTGACCCAGACTGGCCAAAGGGGTATTCCATACCATGTGACGTCATGCCCACTATATAAACTGGGGGGAGTGGGGTTGGGGGGAATCGCAGCTTGGGAACTAACTGGGTGTCAGTCAGCGAGTGGTGAGCAATTGCACTGTGCATCATTTGTGTATTCCAATCCTTTTACTATTACTAATATAATTTTATTAGTGTTATCATCATGATTATTAGTTTCTTCTTTTCTTCTGTTCTATTAAACCATTCCTATCTCAACCTATGAGTTTTACTTCTTTTCCCAATTTTGTCCCCCATCCCACTAGGTGGGGGGGAAGTGAGTGAGCAGCTGTGTGGTGCTTAGTTGCTGGCTGGGGTTAAACCACGACAGCATGCACAGCCAAGGAGATTGCACTTGCCATAGCAGTGCATGTTACACCAGAAGGGTGGGGAGAAGAGTGGGATACACACTTGCTCTTTTCGTCCACTGGCGTTAGTAGAATGAAGCATGCTGGGGAGACCACAGTCCTTGCTAGCAGCTAGTGAGTGTTGCTACCACATTGGACATGGAAGGTGGCCCAACTCTCTGTGTAACCTCTCTGGGATGCAAATGTGATGGGAATTTCTGAACTTCAGTAATGCCTCAAAACCGTGAAGATAGGTGGTAATGTATAACTGGGGTCCACTGAGAAATATTTGACTGCTTTTGCACGATTAAGTGCAAACAGAATTGTCTTGATGGGCCCGTTATAATTATATCCATCGGATGTTAAAGAAATTAGATCAGAAGGGAAAAGGGTGGTAACACTAGCACTCAATGTGTTGCCAGTCCAACCAGATTCACAACAGCTGCAAGCTAAACGTTATTCACACTGTTCAGGCCTTGAAACACTTTTCAGATATGTCAAGTTTTCCAGTCCTTAAAAGCCAGTTCTTCTGCTATTTAGTTCCTGATTTACACTGGAGACAGTTTGACTCATCACTAAATTATCTTCAGGCTGTAATACGGAGGGGATTATAAATAAGTCCCTTTATTACTATTATTGCCATTACATATTGTGTTATTTTTCTTTCTCAAATACATATATTTTACTGTTAAAAAATAGATCAGTAGGAAAATATATATGGATGTCAAAACAGATGTATACTGTACTTATGGACAGCTCCATGGATCTTGTAAGTCAGCATAATTGTAATTAAATTATCTGTGTTAGAACTCATTCTTAGACAGAATGCAGTTTTGGATCTGGCAGATCCATCTGGATTAATCTTAAATTCCTCTGACACTGTAATTTTTAACCATTTAATTCTAATACGATAATGCTCAGGAGTTTTTCTTCTTCCTCATGCTTCTGCAACTGTTCTGACCTTTGATGACATTAGTGGAATAAATTGAATGCTAAAGGAAACATGGCCTGGCAAAAGACTGGGTCTATTTGATCTGTTGGTGTTTCAGAATCTTGCAATAGCTTACAGCTTAATGTTATTTTGTATATTGACTTGAAAACGTGAATTTCACATTATTTATCCAGCACTTTACACTGAGATGGTTTTTATAATGCATTTGCAGGTAATTGGCCATTTTAAAAAAAAATCTGAAATGTCTGTCTTGGTAATGAGCTGATTTCAATCTAAAAGAGCTATGAAAGCTAAGTTAAAAGAAGGTAATGTACAACAGGACAAAAGAGACTTATGACGGTGGTGTGAAATTTAGTTACATTATTCATTTTGGATATCCTAAATGATATAATTTATTTTCTGTCTTTTTCCAACACTTCTGTACACTGCAACCTTGCTTGTACTTCATGAAGACTTGTGTGGTGGATGGTTTGGGGGTTTTTTTTAGCTTTATTGAACAAAAGATGTCTCCGACACATGCATAAAAATGAAAAAAAAAAAATTAAAATTCCCATGACATCAAACAATACTAGGTAGCTAGATCACTTACAAGTAAATCAAATAGGCTATCAGTCTGGAGCAAAGGAGACTTGCCCTTGGTGGAGGAGGATGATGTTAGGAAACACTTAAGCAAAATGAACATACATAAGGTTATGTGGACAGGCAAGCTGTACCCACAAGTGCCGAGGGAGCTGGCTGATGTCACTAGGAGGCCAGTCTGAACTGTCTTTGAAAGGTAATGGTGATCAGGAGGGGTTCCTAAAGACTGGAAGAAAGTAAATGCCACCTCTATCTTCAAGAAGGGCCAGAAGGGAGATCCAGGGAACTACAGCTTGGCCAGCCTGTACTCAATCCCTAAGAAGATGATGGAGCAAGTAATCCTGGAGCCCATTTCCAAATGCTTGAAGGACAAGAAGGTGATCAGGAGTAGTCAGAATGGATTTACAGTGGGGAAATCATGCTTGGGGAAATCATGCATGGGGAAATCTCCAGTTGGAGACTAGCCATTAGCGATGCACCCTGGGGATTGATACTGTGGCCAATACTGTTTAACATTTTCATTTTCATTAAACATTTCATTGGCCAAGGCTGAGCCCATCAGCCGCAGTGGTAGAACAGATTTAAGAAGGGGAATCTGCAGTGAGTAGTGGGATTGGAATGTGAGAGGAACCCCTCTGCAGACACCGAGGTCAGTGAGGAAGGAGGGGAGGAGGTGCACCAGAGGAGGGGATGCCCCTGCAGCCCGTGATAAGACAGCAGGTTGTCCTCCCCCAGCCCATGGAGGGGAGCTGGGGAGCAGATGCCCACCTGCAGCCTGGGGAGGAGCCCACGCCGGAGCAGGCACATGCCCCTGAAGATGGCCGTGACTCCATGGGAAAGCCCCCATTGGAGCAGGCTGTGACTGAAGATCCGCCTGCAGAAAGTACCCATGCCAGAGAAGTTCGTGGAGGACTGTCTGCTGTGGGAGGCACCCCACGCTGGAGCAGGGGACGAGTGAGGAGTCCTCCCCCTGTGGAGGAAGGAGCGGCAGAGACAAGGTGTGGGGAGTTGACCCCAACTCCCTTCCCCTGTGCCACCAGGGGGAGGAGGCAGGGAGAACAGGGAGTGGAGCTGAGCCAGGAAAGAGGGAGGGGTGGGGGGAAGGTGTTCTAAGGTTTGGGTTTACTTCTCAGTATCCTTGTTTTGATTTGATTTGTAGTCAATTAAATTGATTTAGTTTCTTCCCCAAGTTGAGCCTGTCTTTTGCCTGTGACCATAAGTGGTGAGTGATCCCTCTCTGTCCTTGTCTTGACCCACAAGCCTTTCTGCCTGTTTTCTCCTCCTCACCCCACTGGGGCCAGCAGGGGAGGACTGAGCGAGCAGCTTTTTGTGGTGCTTTGTTACTGGCTGGACTTAAACCACAGCAAGGCAATAGGCACAAATTAAAACACATCAAATTCCATCTAAGCACAAGAGAACATTTTTTTTTTTTTTACTGTGAATATGATCAAACACTGAAACAGGTTGCCCAGAGAGATTGTGGAGTCTTCATTCATGAAGATATTCAAAACCAGACTGAACATGGTCCTGGGCAACCTGTTCTAGCTCACCCTGCTTGAGTAGGCAGGGGTTGGACTAGTCAATCTCAGGAGGTCTTTTTCAACCTCAGCAGTTCTGTGATTCTGTTATTTTTTCCCTATATATTGCCAATACTCTATTTAGGCTTTAAATGTTTTCTAAACACCAGTTCAATGATTTGTACTGAATATACCTTTGAAATTGAGCCAGAGAAAGAGGAAATATGTAATAGCAACTATAAAATACTTTGAAAGCATAAAAGTTCAGGAATGAAAAATTATGCATAGTCTTATGAGACATGACGTTGTCTGGGGACGAAAACAGCCTATTGTGTAGCTGTCCAATGTAGATAGTTTTATTCTGACAAAAAATCAAAATTACCCAGTCTGGAGTTCGATAAAATGTTCGTTTTCTTTCAGATGTATACATGGATGTCAGCAATACAAAATGCTGGGAACTGAATTTGTTTCCCCTCTCCAAATTTTCATATGTAAGCTGTGAAGATCTAAGCTAGTATTAAGAGTTTCCAATAGGGGGTAATATGCAACATACATATTTATATGCACCATAGACTGGACAGCTGAGCTATATGACTTCCAGAAAGTACCAGTCAAATGAGAATAGTGGTTTAAAACTGTATATAGTTTTAAAAGGAATGAAAGATCTAAATACATGATATGCTGGTCACAATTGGCAACAAGCATTCTTTTAATAATAACAGCAGTTTGTTTTTTATCAAACCTGGGTTCTGTACTTGTCCCTGTATGTCATTTGCTTTGACCATGTGCTGCCATTGGTTTCATCCACATTGACTCTGGATATTTTTGTATTCTGATACAGCACATGTAAACAGCTAATTTGATTAATTTATTTTAACCAGAATTGTTCATCACAGAGGATGTCTCACTGAAACCAACTTAGCTTATTTTAAAAAAGAAAAAACAGACTGAGATAATTAGAAACAAAAAGCCTATGACCCTTCTACTTCTTCTTCTTTCTCCTTCAAATTTCAGAAGCTTTCTTCTGGCTTTTTAGCTCTCTCCATGCAACCTACATTGTTTTCAAAGAACAAATCAGCCCCTATTTTCTATTTGCTTCACTAATGACACAGTCTGACTCACAAAGCCTGTCTTTTATTCTGTCTGTATTAGACACTGATGGAGTGTCTACCAGCACTGTGTGCTTGATTTCATTCCCCAAATATAAGAACTTCATGCCCTTAGCTATCCCTTCTGGCTCTTAGCTGCTGCTCCAAAGGGCAGAGATTTTCTGCAGATCCTGTGCTGCATCAGGCAGCCCAGGTTGTCTCAGGTAGCCCAGAGCATCTCAGAGAGAGTTAAATACCTATGTTTAGACAATTAATTGATCCCCTGGATTCAGTGTATGAAAGTAGGGCATCTCTCCATCTGTGATACTTGCCCCTTCTTTTTGTAATATCCCTGCAGTTACTTCTAGTCTTCAGAAACCCAGTGCTGATTATGACAGGCTAGATTTAAGAAAAAGATAGTTCAGCAGAGCTGTGAAGCCCTGAGGAAATTATTCCATGTTAAACTGTACTGAGATGAGCAAACTTTGCAGTCCACAAATATACTCAACTGTCTGGACTGGCAGACCTGTGGAAATGCACCATGACTCCTTCCTTGCAAAGGAACCCCCAGGGCATTCAGGAGAATGTGCACCAGCCCCGCCTGCTCCAGACATGGCCAGTGTGAGCCTGGGGACCCAAGGTTCGGGGCATACCAGGGAGCCCATCTGTTCAGCAGTATAAATGCAGATTATAGGCTTTCTCAGAAAGAAAGAGAGAAAGAGAGAAAGAGAGAAAGAAAGAAAGAAAGAAAGAAAGAAAGAATCCAATACTCTCTTAAATCTTCAGCACTTGCAGGGTTTTGTCAAACAGGCCAGAAAACTTGCCACTGACTGTGATTTAACAAGAAGAATTTCACAGAAATGCCCTGTAAATCTTCTTAGGATTGATAAGCAATGTGGTTCAAACAAGCTATATTGTGGGCTGGAGTGTACAAGTGCAAAAGTGCAAAGAAATTGTATCTTTTGAAATGATTCTCAGGTAATTTTTTAAAAAAGCTTAGTCCTGTGATGTTCATACCACCCAGTTTTGAAAGCTGTAAACAATAGATTTCCATATGAAAGAAAGGACCTATTGTTCCACAAAGGGAGACACTAAACTCAACTGGAGTTATAAGAAAACAGAAAGAAACAGCTTTAAGGGAACAGAAATTATTGATAAGTGAGACATTTTGCACAGTAATAGTAAAAGATTAGTACCTTAAGCAGTATCATTAGAATAGATGCTGAAGTTTCCAATTCCCTTTCATAATAATGTAAATTTACTAAAGTAAGGGAGAAAAGTTGGAGAGCAATACAAAAAATAATCATAAAAGTAGTAATACTAGTCTAAATAATATTCCAAGCCAATCAATTTTAATTGTTAAAAATACTTTTTATATGCTTAAGTACAGAATGTACTACCCCAAGCACAATGTTTAAATCCATACAATTTTTGTAGTATACCTATTTCTAAAAGTGCAATGATAGGTCACATTATTCTGCCTCCTGACCAACTTTCTTTACTATTGAGTTGGCGAGATGTCTTACGGTTGAGGCATGAGCCTGAAAATTGATAAATGGAGGAGGTTTTTTCAGTTTGGCAAAGTCTTTCTCTCTGGCTTTGCTCAGTCTTTTGGACTGAGAACACCAGCAGATTAAACTAGCTGTTTGCAGAATAGTTTGGGCCCAGATATGGAAAAATCGCAAGCTTACAGCATGGGACTCAAGCTAAGCAAGCTGAGCAAAGATGATAGGCAGGAGGCAAAGTTTCTTAAGTTGCAGTGCAACTCTGTAAATGACACCATGACTGTTCATTGTCTTACCTGAGGTCACCAACACCTTGCTGTAGCAACCAGCCTCACTAGCTCAAGTTGCCATCAGGCAAAGGTCTCTTCATCTACCTCCACTGTACAGTCTTTATCTCCTCAAACCTCAAGTCTCAATATAGGAAGTAGGAATAACTACAGAGATCTTTTAAACTGGCAAAATACAGACTATTTAAAGGAAGGATCACGCAATTCTTCAATCCTAGTTTGCATCACAGGTGGATAGCAGTTTCAATTTTTGTTCACAAGGGATTTGAGAAGTAAAATAATATTTTTAATAATGCAAGAATTATTATAGCAATATAGGCATTGATAAGCAAGCTAAAAAGAAAAGCTGAGCCACTGAAAATAGAGGAAAGCGTTTCATTCTGCCAACAAAGAAGTTTCATTTGGTCTACTAATTTACACGTGCATGACTGTGTTTGGATTATCTGAACAAGTGCTGGTATTTTCTACTGATATTTCCATTTTCTTTGGGAGCTAGCTTTTCAGTCTTTAAAAGCATCTAGTTTTATAGCTTTCTACTTTCCAGTCTGACATGTTATAAATGAAAGTTTCATCCTCAAATCTTGTCTCAATATAAATTCAGAATATTTTAAAACTTTTGAGTGTGCACATTCTAAAACAGACAAAATGATTCACTCCTTCCTTCATCAAATGAATAATTTGTCTTCATTCAGAAGATAAGGTCAAGTATGAAGTAATCCACTAATTATTGCATACTGACCAAAAAGGTTTGGGTTTTTTTTAACTTTGAGTATTTTATGGTACTAGGTTGTAAATCACAGGAACAATAAACAGCGGAAGTAACATTGCCCTGTAATTGGGGGGTAAGTCATTCTAATTATTAAATCTGAATCAGACAGTGGATGAATGGCATTATTATCCATTGCGCCTAGCGAGCAACCTCCAATGTGAAGATTGCACAGAGGTTTGGGAGGGTTGGTTGGGGGAAAGTAGTATTCAATGAGACAAAGCATGCACTGTTAGGTCCAGCTGACACAATCTGCTCTCTCAAATAGTCATGAAATGGTTACCTCTTTGACAGAAGAAAAGAGCAACTTGTGATTATTAAGTGAGACATTCTCATACTGTTCTGCTCCAAAAGACTAACAATAATTCTTGGATTTATAAGAATTACAGAATGTCCATAGATGAGGTTGATCACCAAATAATAGATTAAATCATGCCTATCACAAAGCTTGATGTTGCCACATTGGTGCATAGATTAATGGTATTTGGCAACGCTCTGAATGGCCATTTGCCATTCATTCATGGATGCCCTCTGGAGTACAATATGAGAGTGACCTGTTGGGAAAAGGAGGGGGGGGTTTCATCTATTCATTGTTTCTACTGTAGTAACAGAGAAACACTGGGGATGGGTGAAGTCGAGACTTTGAGTTAGCTATTTCTTAGTGCATATAAATTCTGAAGGGGAAGCAGGGAGGGGACTAAGGAAAAATCAGTTGCAATCAAGACAGTACAATGTGATAGTTTAAATCCTGATTCTAGATGATCCAATTATTTCTTCCACAGCACAGTAAATGTCATATGATTAAAAATAATTGGGGCATCAATAATTTCTTTTGATACAGATACGTAAATTTCTGATGGAAATTTTTTTCACATTTACTGTTCTATTTCGATCTTTCATTCAGAACCCTAGAGGTCTATAGGAAAGATTACATCAGTTTATGTCACAGCTTGGGATGGTGGGGAGAAATAACATCTGCCTCTCCTTCTCCCCACTCCTCTCAGCAGCAAGGGTGGCCATCTTTCAGACATGGTCTGGGTGGGGCGTAGAGGTTTTCTTTGCCCTCAGGTCTCTGCCCTAATGAGTAGTGAAGGATGGAGCAGAGGCAACCCCAAGTGTTTTTGCGCAGGTGAGCAGCTTGGGTGTATTGGGCTTTCCTCCTACATTGCATGCTCTGACAGTGAGTTTGGATGAACCCTCATGAGCAGAGAATTATTGATTCAATAATATATCAAGTTTTATAGGAAAACTGACATATCTTGACCCGAAAAAAAATTTTATCTCTGGAATAAGACAGACTTCATTTTACATTTATTCATTTTTCTCAAGCTTCATGCAAGCTTCTGCCTTAAATGAAAAACTATGCTCTAGCTGAGATCTGAGATTGAACATCACTTATTTGAGTTGTGTTCAGCTGAGCTTCAGATGACATTTTATACACTTCTAGGTTTTTCAAGGAGCTGGAGAAAAACACCTAAGCCAGTTGGAATCACTATTCCTTAGAAATCCATATCAGACTCTGAAGAATCTTGTCATCGTATGGGCACTTTAAAGGATGAGAAAGGAGGATTATGTAATGGCATTATTTATTCTTATCCCCTGCAATTCTCCTGCACTTCCATTCTCATTTTGTTGCCAGTTACACTATTACTCCATTCATTTAGTAGCGCTGTCCACAGAGATTTCGCTTATTAATTCTCACTTTCTGTACTTCCCTGGGCTAGTTATTATTCTTCCAAGGCATGCTTAAGACAACATAAATCTAACAATTAGGGACACCTGACTGAGATGCTGAAATGGAGAAGTAACACTTACTCTGGACCTCCAAAGTTGAGGCATAGTGGAGGGTTACTTTTCAGTAACTTACTGAAAGTTCATTACCTCAGTTACTTAAGTCAGTTACTTACTGACTGGAGGAAGTCACAGAATAGCTTTCTCCCTCAGCCCCTAGAACTTCTGTTCAGCTCTTCTGGTGGTGCTTCTTCAGAAGGCATCCACATTTGTTTCTCTCTCTCTTAACTTAAGGTGCTTCTTATTCTTTCTGGTGTTCTAGTAAGCTGAGGTGTACAGACCAACCCACAGATTTTTAATTATAACTAATGTATCTATTTGATATAGCTATGTAAAATACTGAGTGGAGCAGGGAATGTAAGTGGGTACTGCTGAAGGCATTGCCATTGACACACTCAGAAAGACTAAGTAATCATATTATTGCACCCTGCTTGAAGGCCTACAGATAAAAAGGGGACAGGAACATAATGTACAAATCGCCTGCTGGGCTAGGAAAGAACTGAAAAACTAAACTTATAATACTTTCCAGATACCTGGCACAATAAACATATGAATGTCATGTTTACCTTCACCCATGTACTTCTTCAGGAGGAAACTAGCTACACAGGAGTCATTGAGGATAAAAGCTATAGTCTGGACACAGACTGCTCTCCACTGTCTCTTCTGAGTAGGTTGACAATATTCCTTGGCAAGGCAGTATTTCCTGTGCACCACTTAGGAAGTCAACCCCAGTGAGTTTTCCGAAGTCATCTACAAATCTTTACACTGCTGCCTCAAAGTTACTTTTAACACACTTATTTTTCTTGTTGATAAACGCTTCTTTTCTATTAAAACCACAATGATTTATGTTGAATGGTGTCTACTATATCCTTCTTAATTTCTTTCCTTTATTGTGTTTCTTCCTAAGAAATTTTGGCAAAGTCCATACAGAACTGTGGTTTACAGATTATCAACATGGGCTTTTCTTGTAATATGTCTTTTCAAAGCAGTTCCATACTTGTAAGTTTTATGAAAAGCTGATTTATACTTCATGGATTAAAGTGGTCATGGTACAACCATCACTGCTTTTGAAAGGCATCAGAATCTGCACATTTTGGCTACATAAAGTATTTGGTTATATAGTGTATTAGAGCTATATGTTAATGAGAAATGTATTTGAAATACAAGTGTATTTTGAAATGTTTTCTTGCTAAATCTAAACATCCTCTGTTTTCACAGAATCTAAACTTCTCTTTTTTTTTATTAACCTGATTTTTTTTTTAATCACAAGAAATCTGGAATTCATATACAAGAAAAAACATTTCCACTTTAGAGGTGGACTTTTCAACTGAATGTATTGGCACTTTAAGTGAAAGCTGCAAACTTACTACAACCTGTAGCCGCTTTCATGTGCATCATACCTTAAATGCTGCAGTGCAGCTGCTCAGCACTTCCACTACCACTGTTGTTTCCTCTTCCACTGAGGACTGAAAGATCCTATGGTTTAGCTGGTTTTGGAAAATATACTGGAAAAAAATAATTTCCTTCACCTCCTGAAATTAATGGTATTTGATGGGAATTCCTTGACTTCAGTGGAACTAGAATTTCCCTCACATTTGTGTGTCTGAGTGTGGGCACTTTATCAATGAATCCGTGCTTGAAAAATCTCACAGTTAATTTTGAAAGATGATTTTTGCAAAATGTCAAAAGGTTGATTGGGAGCCTTTGTGAACTGTTTGTCCCAATTTATTATCTAAACCAAGAAAATGTTCCTGTCATACCTTCAAATACACTTTATTTAATTATTTAATTTGAATATGTTTGCAAGGAAAAATTTAAGTATCTCTTTCTGCCGTAGACAGTCTTTGGGACAAAATTGGCTTCCGGGAGACTGTATGCATGTATAATATCAGATAAGCTATTCTTTGTGGATACAGTACTGAAGTAAATGAGTTGTTTACCTGAACTACACTTTCCTCAGACAGCAACTGTGGAGCCTTATTGAGAGAAATGTTTCCTGTAACCTTTTTTCCTTTCCTCTTCTGTAACTTTTAGTTACTGTGTAAAGTCTTAAAAAAAAATACAGTGTAAAAATTATTTCCACATAGGTCTATGGCATGGGGACTCATAAAACCTGATCTTTAATGTTCTCCATTCATAGCTTTTCAAAACGCACCAGAAGCTCAGCAACAGACATTAGGATTGTCTTGGGTTATAATGACCCAGGATTAGTAATGCCACTTACACCTATTCATTCCTTCATCTCAAGGGAATGCAAGCAATATACAGATTTTGCCATATTTGGAATTGTTTGCCTTTCTCCTATGTCAGTTAAAAACCTGCTGCTGGCAACAGCAGCAGCCCTCCACAAAGATCATCAGAAGCTTCTAATGGAAGTACCTTGAGATTTAGAAAGTGTGAAAATGCAGGAGCCAAAGAATCACACAGGAACTTTTTGATTTTTTAATTTTTAATGAATACTTGCAGGAGTAGTAGAAAATATTAAAGGACTACTCATGTTTTGCAGCCTTAAGCATTCAGCAGGACACATCTTTCGAAGGGCCTTCCAGAGGACTTTGAGACCTGAGAGAACAGTGTGTTGATATATTTAATAAAATCAGCATGAGGTGAAAATATGAAGAAGGCTGTTAAGTAGTGTCCACATGAATATTTTTAACCAGATGATGGTGTTAAAGCCTGCAGTGTTCCTCAGCTGAAATCTGCTCAGGGATGTAGAGATGTAAAAACATAGCTTCAAGCCAAGTTTATCTTCTGGAATGTCTGAGGTGAGCTCTTAAACTGATGCGGGCAACCCTGGTTTCCTGAGGAAGCTGATCGGTAGCCTATCTATTCCTTGAGCAATGTAAGTGTCCTATCTTTGCTACTGTGAAACAGTGGCAGTGCGTGTTGGGTTTGCATGGCAAGGTTTTGGTAGTGGGGGAGTGTCCCGGTTTCAGCTGGGATGTAGTTAACTGTCTTCCTAGTAGCTGGTACAGTGCTGTGTTTTGAGTTCAGTATGTGAAGAATGTTGATAACACTGATGTTTTCAGTTGTTGCTCAGTAGTGTTTAGACTATAGTCAAGGATTTTTCAGCTTCTCATGCCCAGCCAGGGCACCTGACCCAAACTGGCCAACAGTGTATTCCATACCATGGGACGTCCCATCTAGTTTAGGAACTGGGAAGTGGGGGGGCAGGGATTCGCCGCTCGGACACTGGCTGGGTGTCGGTCGGCGGGTGGTGAGCAATTGCCCTGCGCATCATTTGTACATTTCAATCCTTTTATTACTACCGTTGTCATTTTATTAGTGTTATCATTATCATTATTAGTTTCTTCTTTTCTGTTCTATTAAACTGTTCTTATCTCAACCCAGGAGTTTTACTTCTTTTCCTGATTTTCTCCCCCATCCCACTGGATGGGGGGGGAGTGAGTGAGCGGCTGTGTGGTGCTTAGTTGCTGGCTGGGGTTAAACCACGACAGGGAGCTACAGGGGTGGCTTCTGTGAGAAGCTGCTAGAAGCTTCCCCTATGTCTGATAGAGCCAATACCAGCCGGCTTCAAGATGGACCCACTGCTGGCCAAGGCTGATGGTGGTAGTGCCTCTGGGATAACAGATTTAAGAAGGGAAAAAAGTTGCAGGAGATACAGAAACGGCAGCCGGAGAGAGGAGTAAGAACATGTAAGAGAAACAGCCCTGCAGACCCCCAGGTCAGTGAAGAAGGAGAGGGAGGAGATGCTCCAGGCGCTGGAGCAGAGATTCCCCTGCAGCCCGTGGGGAAGACCCTGGTGAGGCAGGCTGTCCCCCTGCAGCCCAGGGAGGTCCACAGTGGAGCAGATATCCACCTGCAGCCCGTGGAGGACCCCACACCGGAGCAGGTGGGTGCCCAAAGGAGGCTGTGACCCCATGGGAACCCCGCGCTGGAGCAGGCTCCTGGCAGGACCTGTGGCCCCGTAGAGAGAGGAGCCCATGTTGGAGCAGGTTTTCTGGCAGGACTTGTGACCCTGCAAGGGACCCACGCTGGAGCAGTTTGTGAAGAACTGCAGCCCGTGGGAAGGACTCACATTGGAGAAGTTCATGGAGAACTGTCTCCCGTGGGAGGGACCTCACACTGGAGCAGGGGAAGAGCGGTGAGTCCTGCCCCTGAGGAGGAAGGGGCGGCAGAGAAAATGTGTGATGAACTGACTCCAATGCCCATTGCCCATCCCCTTGGGCCACTGGTGGGGAGGAGGTAGAGAAAATCGGGAGTGAAGTTAAGCCTGGGAAGAAGGGAGGGGTGGGGGGGGAGGTGTTTTAAGATTTGAGTTTTATTTCTCATTACCTTAGTCTGATTTGATTGGTAATAAATTAAACTAATTTACCCATTCAAGTCTGTTCTGCCTGTGATGGTAACTGGTGAGTGATCTCTCCCCGTCCTTATCTCGACCCACGAGCTTCTTGTTATATTTTCTCACCCTTGTCCAGCTGAGGATGAGAGTGATAGAATGGCTTTGGTGGGCACCTGGCATCCAGCCAGGGTCAACCCACCACACAGTGCACACTAGGAAGTATACGGTTTCTCTTCCTGTGGACAAATATCACCTGTTGGTGACATGCTGCCAGAATGAGCTTCCAAGAATTTAAAACAAAAAGTGTTGGGGAAAAAAAAAAGGCAGAAAGGAAAGAAAATATCCCACAGCTTCACAAATGTCTCTCTTAAAGCTAGCATCTCACTTTTTAATAATTTGCTGACAGTCTTGTGCAACTGATAGAAAGATATCTAGATTATCAATAGCAGTTATACCTTGTAGATTTATAGGAAAAGAAATTGAGACACTGGATCTTCAAAGCAATCTTCACTGACTTACTCAGAGATCTGTGCCAAGATTTTTTTAATTCACTCTGATTCCTCCGGGATACAACTGCCCACTGACATGAATTGTTTTACAAGATCTGGACACAAAAATTGGAGCCAGTGGAAAGCAGGAATGAAAATCTGAAATATCTTAAGAGCCAATAAACCTAACAAATATGCAGCTGAGATAACTATACCCTAACTTTTTTTAGCATAATGGTGTAACTGACATCTCCCAAAAGGGATGTAGGCCTAGGAATTTGTCAGCTACAGGATGTCTGATGGAAAATGCGGCATTTAGGATGAGAGAACTAACTGACCCAGAACAAAACTGTCTTATAACAATTTAATCATATTGATGAGAAAGCTCCAGAACAGACTATGTCATGGCACTCTCTGATTTATCAGTATAGATATAATTATAGTGTCCACTGGAAGGTTATTGTTGAGTTGGTGATACAATAATATCGGGCCAGTACACTGGTGAGCTTCCTCTGGTGAATAGGTTGTCTATCCCAGGTTCACCACCAGTACAATGAGGGCACATACTTTCTCCTAGGTGAGCTATCAAAATTAACTGTTTTGTGAAACATTTAAATACAAATTAAAAGAGAACAGTAAATATTATCTTCCAAGTAGCAGGAGTATGCATGTTCTCATAGGTTGCATCATCAAATAAATACAGATATTAAAAATATAGTATTTTGGATGACTGAATCACGTTTTCAAATTTGAATAGCATGAAGAATGGAGAAGAATACTGCTTGGTGTGAAGCACTGTCTTCACTTATAAAGAAAATATTTCTTTTTTTCAGGAAGCTCATGTATTCCTGCTATAAGTATTTCATGTTTCTCCAAGTTTTCAGATAAATAGTCCTCTAGGCCATTTTTCATCTGTAAAATTCTTCTAATGTTGGCCATATATTTCATACAACCTGTTCATAAGACTCTTCAGGGAGATTTGTGGCTTCTGATGTTTGGAAATTTCTTTGGAGTGTGTGATCTGTAGATACTTCTAGAAGTCAAGAACTATTATCTGAATTATTATCTTTGTTATGGATGTAGGAAATTATCTAGGACTTTATCCAAATCCCTCTGAAGTCAATTCACAAACAAAATAAGGATGGTGATGATAAGTACCTTTTCCTCATCATCTGCTATGTAGGCTGCAAACCATGCGGCCAGGACTGCCTGTTACATTCTCAGTACACAGAATGTATTGTAGTGAGACACTGATTGTGGCTGGAGACTGTAGGAGATACAGTAATAATAAATATTTTATCCCATTAAAATCAAATGGATGCTATTAGAAACTTGCTCTATCTATGGAAGCATGCAGAGTTATAACATGAATTCTGTAAAGTTCAGCTATTTTCATGGGATATAGTCCCAGAAAACATTCCTTCTTCTTAAAAGATAACTACATTGAAGCATTTAAGATGTGTGCCACTCTGCTAAGTAGATTTTTATTTTACAGTTTCCAGGCCTGGCTGTATCCCAGTTCATTTATTTCCAACTGGGTTCAATTTCCAGGGGAAGGCAACTTCCTATGATACTTATTGTCCAATAAAGGTGAAAATAATGTTCTCCAAACAGCACTATTTAAACTGGCATGCACATGTGGCTAAACAGTTTAATTCAATTTAAATAAAAATGTACACTGGCTGGAAATACTATGAAAACTGATAGTCCAAGTGGGGTAAAATGTTAAGTGTTCAGTGAAATGTAGGTTTTCAATTGTCCTTATTATCAAGCATCTTTTCCAGTTCAGATTTTTTGCCTAAGTGAGCATATTTTCAAATATGAATTAAGAACAGAAATACGAATTCATAGACTCAGTTCAGAGAAGAGTTTACCATGTTGTTGCATTGATTACCCAGTGTAAACTTATCTCCCCAGTTTTGAAGTGTTGTGCTCCATCTTTTCATTCTCACTATCTAGCTATTTTATTTATATGGCCCATATTGCTACAACATGACTGACGGACTAGTTTTGAAGACTTTAAAGTACTTACATGCTTAACACCACTGTGGGACAGGGAAGCAGCATTCCCTACTCTCATTTATAAATGACAAACTGAATTGCAGCTGCATTTGCCTGAGTTCACAAGGACCGTCAAGTCATGGCAAGTCTCCCTGAGTAAAAATGCTTGCCTCAGACTGCCTCGGAAATGAACCTACACCAACTCTAACTTAGAAATGTAACCTCACATCAAAGTGAGGTACCTTTTACAAGGAATAGAATAAACTCTCTGTTCAGAATTCCCACATTCTGTTTATGGAGTGAAGGCCTCAGAATTTAATTAATCAACTGTGTGTTAACATTTATTTTGAAAGAAGTGAAGGACAATTTAAATCCATACTTAAGGAATAAAGTAGGCTCCTTCCTCTGAGCATAGTCTCACTGAAATTAAAAACTCAGTCATCCCAAATCTTGAGCCTAACAAAAGCATTATTTTTTTGATCAGAGAACAAATCATATAGTCCAGATCTAAGGATGTAATTATTCTTTCTCTTGTCCTGATTTAAATCATTTACTTCCATAATCCTGACAGCTTACTTTTTGTTTACATAGTGGTAGGCAGGAGAAGAAAAAAAAATAGCTAAAGAAAAGCAAGTTTTCCAAACACATTATGTCATTCGAAAGGACCATAGATGAGATTTACATGGAAGCAGAAAAAAATAAGTACCTAATGTGTTCAAATGAGAAATAATGAAAACAAGGATGAAGTTGCTAAACTGGCAAAAAATGAAATATATTCCTCTTAAGATTTTGGTGTGCCATGCATAGTACCTAAGCCTTTCTGATATTGATTATGGTGGCTCAAACACAAAATGCATTTTTTGTCTTGTTCTAGATGGAGTGAGGTCTCTGGCACAGCTAGGAGGAGGTGGGGTGCAGCTGTTGTAAATCACTACAAGTTTGTTTTTGATGGAGGGTCTTTATGAAGCACCTGAAAGCACCTCTGTTGGTAATGGGAATTATCAGCTCCATAAGGTAAAAGCAAATTGCAGTATATCTCTGGCTTGGTCTTTCTGGAGTATTCTGCTTTCTGTAAGTGAATTTCTCTTCATAGACATAGCATTCTTTAAAATGAAACATCATTCTTCTTTTCTGTGTTAATATATGTGATGGTTCTAGATTACTATTATACTGAATAACCATGTGGACTTGCCCATTTTGGTTGTATTTTGTGGGATTAGAAGCTCTGACGAAAAAACCTCTCTAGTATTCAGCTATTGTGGCTTGAGATCCTGTCAGGTTCTTCCCCTGGCCAAATGAGTCGAAATGTTTTTTGTCACACTTTGCTGGATGACATGTGAAAAGATAGGAAATGCTTTTCTATTTAATTATAATGGTTTTTTAAATTAACACTTCAATGAAAAATAACATTTAAGCATTGAAACTTCTCCTATGTGATAACAAATAAATGTATGGTTTTCATTCAGAGAAAAATTATTTACCCCTCCTTTTTACAATAGACAGCATACAAATTTTGGGGGAAAGTCTAGAGATTTTCATATCCCATATTACCGCTCTGTGACTTTTGGCTAGTCCTATGACACAGTCCTCTGTGACCTACCAGTTTCTGGATCTCAGCATTAGAATTAAAAGACAGCCAAATAAAGTTCAATGGCTGCCATAAAAGAAGGACCTGGTTTAATTGTAGTGAAATTTTCACCAGCTCTTTTTTTGTGCTAGCAATCACTTAATGTTACATAGCACTGCAAAACACTGATCTTTTTGACCTTTCTCATTCCAAAGCAGGAAATATTTAGATTTTCATTGCATTTCCAGTTCAAATAATGGCTGTCCATTGTATTTAATTATATTATTTCAGACTACACTACTGTGCATATTTGTTTATTTAGTGTGGTGTCCCTGAATCATCCATGACCAAGAATTATGAGGTCAGTTGTAAAAATATTTGGCTTGAACTGAGCTTGCAGCTAGGGAAATCTTTGTGGTTTATTTGCTATATAAGTAGTTTCTGTTTATTTTCTGTGCTTAATGGATACTGTACTTGACCTCATTGTTGATAACAACATGCAAGCTGGCACAGCCATATTTGCAGTGATACCGTTTTCATTCAATCTGTGCATGTATTTAAAAGGTTCTTATTCTCTTCGAATACAAGTCTGATACAGATTTTACTCAAGTGTTCAAAATACTGCTCTAAAGGCTCATTCTCTGTGTAGGTGAGATGCTACTTGTGAAATGTACAGCAGTGTTAGAATCCACCACCCCCACCCCCATATATATAGATTCATATTGACTGACTGAGGGTATTATATATCCAGAACATCCAAAGAAGTTTTGCTTTAAAGGCAAAAATTAACACCCTTTAAAATGAAAGGAGGAACAGTGTTGCACAGATTTTGTCTTTACTACTTCTGATGTGAGGCATTTGAACCCAGAACAGAGAAGTGGAAAGTTTTTGGTTGGGTTTTTTTTCTTTTTTTAATTTTTTTTTTTTTTTTTGTAAACTCTAGTAGTTGGTGATTGAATCAAGTCTGCCCAATTTTCTCCGATATAGCCATCTTTCATCAGGATGGATATAACATTGTAGTTCAAACTCTAGAATTTTCCAAACATGGTCAGAAAGCCAATTGCCTGGGATAGAAATAACTTCATATTTCACACAGCAGGCCAATCTTGGTAGTGCAGAAGTCAACGAAAAAGTTTCCATAAACTTCTCTGAGGACAGCATTTCAAGCAGAGGAACTGTCTACAGCTACTTGTCCTTCCAATAACAGTTTGTATTTAGAGTTTCTGTCACTTTTGTTTGCAGAATTGGGGAATCAATTTAGTTCCAAAAAATACATTTAAGTTCATACGTCACATGGATATTGAATGCTGCACGTGGTGTAGTCTTTGAAAAACACCACTGTAGAAGAAGTTATTGTAGTTTCATTCAACACTAATCAGCACAGAAATATCAGAAGCTACCCACTGTAAGACTCTTAGCACTTTGGCAGTGTATGTCATTGGCCTCTGCACAAAAATTTGGGGAATTTTTTAAAGTGTTGCCCAGAAAGTGTTGACGTTTTCTGCTGTGGGTGGTAGCAGGTTTAGGAACTAGCCATAGTACGAGAAATACAAGCACATTACAGGAAAATTTGGCTCCCTTGTCTTAGTCTGCAGCACAGTTTCCCTTATATGTGATGGGCTTGGAAAAGATTGAAAAGTCATTGTGGAAGAGAGGATGAAAGAGGATACATAGTACTGTCTACACAGTGTATTAATCCTGTGGGTAATGTTAAAGCTGTTTTATCTCTAAGGTTGTTTATCTGGAACCCTTTATTAAACTAAAACCAAACAAAACTTTTCAAAATTTATGGGCCCTATTTTTTTTTTCCTCAATGGCATGTGAAACACTTTGCAAGGCTAATGTAATTCTTGTATAACTTACATGTATAATTGCATCTTCCACCCAGTCACCAAACCACACTGGTTTTAAATGAGCATCCTATTAGTATATAATGCTGTAATATAACATAGGGAGCTGTCGATAGTCCATATTTTCACACTTTGATATGCAGAAACTCCTTCAGCAGGGAATGAGAACTTCACAAAATGTTATCTTGTAAACAAAACAAAATCAAGAACAGATTTAGAAATAATGTGAAAAAACATTTGAGGTTTGTCTCTTACCCAGTACTTGGCAGACTGCAAATTAGGATTTTGTTACGAACACTACAGAATATTATGTATAAATCTGCTGCTTGAGAATGATGCCAGCTCCTCCAAAGTTAAGAATCATTGAAGAAAAATGTTCATTATCCTTTACTGACATATATGTATTTGTCTATCATCACCTCTTCAAATATCTAAATTGCAAACAGTTGTTTTTCAACCCCTGTTTAGTAACCAGTTTTCCCCAACTCTGGCAGTGAATTTTGTAGCCAGACTGAGATCACTGGCAAAGTAGAAAGGAAAGAGTTATTAAAAAAAATTATTAAAAAGTTTGGCCTCTACCTTTAAATGGACACAGCCTCATAAACTTACGATTAGATGTCCTCCTGGTAGGATACAGAGTAGTACCCTTGAAACTGGGGGCAATTTACAGAAGCTGTACTGAACCATACCAGTGAGGACTTGGTCTTAATTCCATGTGTTCCTCATCTTATGTCAATAAAACTGTTGTGCAAACCTTCATTAGAACTGTCTTAACTTAAAAAACAAAACAAAACCAAAAACAAAACCACAAAATGCATCCAGCAATTAGGAACATTAACAGCCAGTTGCTGCATGTTGACACTCAGAGACTCGGAGCACATCAGAAATGTCTGCAAAAATGCCAGCTTTTGCATCTATAGGGCAGCTCCCTTAAAAGATCAATGGCAACCTCTGAATATCTTTGTGGCGGTTGTGCCACTCTGAGGACCTACAATGAGCAAAAAGTTTCAAGCTTGTGTGTGATGGAGCATCAGGTGCCAGGGAAGTTCCCCAGCCTCCTTGTGTAAGGGACCAAGTAAGCTGTGTTTCTGCAGAGGCTGTCTAGCAATTACCTCCTGAGAAGTCCTATCCTAGCAATGCTCTATTGTCTCTGCAGTTTCCTAGAAAAAACTTTGTCTTTTTGGCACCACAGCAAAACTTCTACCAAGTAAGTTCAATGCCAGAGTGTCAATTTTACACCTCGGTTTGACTTTTAGTAGTAACGCCAGGGGAATTAGTGATCCTGCTGGCTACACCCTGACTCCACATCAGGGTGTGGATCCCTGGCCGATCCCATTCAGTGTATCGGTTTTCCTAGTACATAATCCTACTGCAAATGGATAGGTTGCCAATCTGAGTAAGAGCTTATGGCCAAGCTGTTACATCCTTCAGCATGCTATTTCAGATACAGTCTATATGACAGCAGATCTTTTTCTGTGGAGACTGTAGCATCAGTTGTTATATCAGAAGGTTGTTACAGCAGCTGCAACAAAATATGGAAAGTCTTGCAAGAACATATGTTGCTCTTGTCTCCTTTTTTACTGAGATGAATCTGTACTTCAGCAAAATATGAGTACAGCATGTAGTATCTGGAATGGGAACCAGAGAAATTTTTAAGAGTGTTTATATCTGGTGTTCTGTTTCAAGCTTAACGTAAATTTTCTTTTAAAATGTTTATGCGATTGCAGTTGGTATCAGTTGACACGGTAAATATAACCCATAGTTTAAAACTAAAATTAATTAAGGGACTGGAAGAAATAACTGAGGAAAACAGGATTGTAAGTACACCAATGAAAAGCTTAAACATTTTTTCAAGTATTACCCATAACAAGATTAATTGATGCTAAAGTTGTAAATTATGTCATTCTCTCTCTGTCCAGAAAGTACAGAATGTAAAATGTTCAAAGTATCCTCGAAATGGTCCGTGTTGTAAGAACTGCAATAAATTCTTAAAGATAACCAGATGGTGGCAGATTCACTAATTCACACAGAAACTATCATGCTTACCTTTAGAATACCTTGGCCTATTACTGGCGTTTTGTGGAAAGCCATGCTTCCAGTAGAGGTTTTACAATATTTTAAATATAGGGTCTTGATAAGAGCTGGGGATCCATAACGGTTGGAGGATAGTGTGGAACTTATCTTACCTTAAGTTAAAGTTTTTGGGGTGAAGCTAACAGCAGGGCCATATTTTTTTCTATTTACTCATTGGCTAGTGCAGTGAAAAGGTCATTAACCAAATGAGCCTGTAGTGTCTATACACAGTTGCATGATCCAAGTCTTTCAGAGAAATTGCTGAAGGACAAGAGATGGCAGAAATGACTAGACTTGAAAACCATTATCTAAATTATTTTAGGTTTGTTTTTTTAGACAGGGAGACAAACATCATCTCCAATGCAGCAGGACAGTAGGACTCTTTTGACTGTGACTATGCTCTCACTCAAAATCAGGGGTAAAATTGCTGCAAGCTTCCTCTTCCATAAACAGACCCCAGGGAAGAAAGAGTAAGAGTAATTTTGTCGGTTCCCTTGACTTTGGTCACTCAAGGAAAGCACAGGAAATGCTGGGAAAAATATTTATGAGGAAAATAATTTCTCACTTAGACAGTCCTGTAGGCTGTGTTTCACCTAAAGTCCTTGCCATGAACTTGTTGAGGGGTTGCAACATTCAGTCAAATTCAGATTCTGAGCTACGGCATGGGACCATGCGGAAAGAGACCTGTGCTAGTGTACATCAGTGATGGTGCAACTGCTAGAACTGATGGGTTATACTGTAAATTCTATTTTCTTCCCATCTTTCCTACTTGTAGATTGTAAACTCTGAATAACAGGAAGATCTTATAAACTTGTAGGTACTACAGGAACACTCCTGTGTCAAAGGGTACATTTATTTATTCATTCTTGATTTATCCATCTGTATTAAAATGGAAGGGAAGTCCAACACATGTTAGTATGTGAGGAGAATTTTACTTCATATAAAACTATTTGGAACTGTTTATATCCACTCATTCAGGGATCTGTGACCTGATGCATTTATACACAATTCATCTGTATTTAGCTTGGACACAGTACAAGTGTGAAATTTCTTGCAGGCTGCATATAATCATGACATCATCCAAGATTTCATTTTGGGTCAGATGCAGCATTGCTGTGTCCTCTCTGGAGCCAGGGCAGGTTGAATACAATTCATCATATGACTGAGTGTCTACTATTTAATGCTGCAAGGCTTGTCCCGTGGTAGCACTAGTGAGGATCTGAATGTTCCATTCTCTCCCCTGATCTGGCAGGAATAACAATGCAGACCTTATCTAGTCCAAGCAATGACACATGCTTTGCTAGGGAATAGTGAATCCAATTTCATTTGTGCATAATTATGAGGACAGAGCATATTAAAAGTGAAGCAGTAAGTTCTTTTACCAGCTCTGACAATATGTCAAGAACAAAATTAAAGAAGCAGATTTTTTTTTACATTTGACTTAGGCTATATGAGGTATTCTTGTGGCAATCAACCTCCATGAAGGATGGATATTGTTTTTTAAAGTCTGCTATGATTTGTATTTATGTAAGCAAAATGTGCAATGTGGACTCTAATAAGTATGTATAAATTTTCTGAACATGAAGTATCAATGCTATTTTTATACTCTCGTTTGTTGTCCATAACACCTTTACCACATGCCTTCGCTACTGATATCCTGCAGAGGCTATATACAGCGGCTCTAGTTTTGAAGTGGTAGCACACCATATAAACACATAAACTGGGAAGGTGGTCCCTGCTCCTCCGTATTCACCAGTATGGAAAGACGAAAGTAAGGTTAATTTGGTTCAAATACCTAAGGGCAGAACAATTTATGCCAACTGTAAAAAGCTCTGAGAAGATGCTTCAGAAGCCAACATGTTTATAGTATTCCCTAGCTGCTGTGCCTCCTTTGCCAGCAATAGTTGAATAGCAATGTAGGAGGTGTGTGCTGGTTCTCAGTGACAATCTGTTATGCTGGAGAAGTCCTCACATGCTGGGTACACCAGCATAGTTTACCCTCACCGTAACAGAATGAGCCAGTTACTGCTTTTGTTGCTATAAACAAATCTGTACCAGAATATCTTACTATTAATGATCTTCAGAAATTAAATTATTTGAATAAGAAATTGTATTGTTAAAGGACAAGTTAGAACTCAGCTGTTGGCCAGGATTTTAAAAATTGCGTAGTGAAAGAAGCTTTTCCTCCAAAGAGTATCCAGCTGGAGACAGTAGGAAGGATGGTACTGTGAAGCAGTTTCTCAGCATTTTAGAAAGATGGGGGTTTATTACTTGTCCTCATTGCAAACTTGAAACAAGGGCTCTCAAAAAAAAAAGGAAGTAGCATGTTTGAAATTTTTGTTCCTCTTGCTGAAATAACTTGAATATCTGAAGGTATGAATATACCAGGTTGACCACAATCACAGTAAATGTAGTAATTTGCACCATAGAATCTGTGAGTTCACAATATAGTCTGAACTGTAATTTCTGATAATGATGTTCTGCAGTTCTAGATTATTTTCAGCAAATGCTCAGTCAGACATTTATTTGGATTTGAGAGAATCCTCTCAGATCCAGTAAGTGGTTCTTACAGCTCTGTATCAGTTTAATTTTTAATTACATATTTTTTAAATTTGGGAGTTTAAAATTTTGGGGGGGAAGGAATTAGATTTCTGAATAGGAATATTTTTGATATTCATAATTAGGGCCAAATAAAAATGCATTTCTGATGTTTGCATTTAACATATGCACATTGTGAGAGGGTCAGGTCTCTAACTATGGAAATTAATTGAGGTTCTGAACCAACAAGCAGCTTGACTTCATACATACAAGGATTCAACTGATTTCAGTGTGATGGGCATTGTGATGAGCTGTTTGCCGATCAGGATTACGACAATACATGATACAAGGACCCAAAATACCACCTTTCATATCAAACTATTATCTCCGAGAATGAAAAAATGGAAAACAAGATTGCACACCCCACAGGAAACTGGAGTTTCACACACAAAACCCCAGATGGCCTGAAACAATATCACTATTACAAACCAAGTTCTTGCCTGTTTCTACTTTATATTAACGTAAAAACAATGGCTTCCAGCAAATATGATGATTGATCTCCTTCAGCCTTCACCCCCAAACCATGTGCACTTTTCCAGAAAGAAGCATTTGTATATTATAATGATATATGATGGCATCACAGTATAATTTAAATTTGTGCCATTGTTTCCATTATAACCTCTTATTCACAGGAGCTTTCAAAAGCAGATGTAAAAATTTGAGTTAAAATTTGCTGAAGAGTTACTGGTCCAAAAAAGGCACTTTTTCCTACAGGAAACGCTTTAAAATTTGCTGATGTTGTTTTAAATATCATGCTCTAGTTCTGCAGCACTTTTGTTCCAATGAATTTTGATGCCCTGGGTAACTGATGGCTTTTCTGCTCTATTCCTTGACTTCCCTGGATACTGGTCATGAATCCTGTAATTAAATTTCCCATGCAAGAAGGACAGTGTAAAAGTATGTGCAGCCTAATCTCCTACCGTGTGCTTAAATATGACACAGTTTGCATGCTTCCAGTTTACATGGATAAATTTCACCCAAAGCAAGTAAGGATTTTAATGGTGCTGATATACATTGCGAGCATATGGCAATTATAGAATTTTCCATAAAAACATCAAGTGGCTTC